>NW_026699859.1:0-122286 GCF_030435755.1 Ochotona princeps | reverse complement strand
TTGTGTGAAGTTAGTGAGCCAAATGGAGTTGTTCTCCCACAAGAACCACTCGGCTGATCCTTCTTCAATATGCCCTTAACCAACATGCAGTGTTTCCTTGATTGAATTAGCTCTCACACCAATATTTGCGTCTAGAGCCTTTGCTTTGAGGGCTATCTGAAAACGGCTGTGGCGCTGAAGTTCCTGTGAATGTGGAGTTGGTGGCATGTGAAACCCGCATGTGGAGCATTCGTTATGTGGGATGCTCTCCAAGCTTCATTTCAGTCCTAGGCACTCAAAGGGCACTAAGCATAGAGTGTGAAAACTGAGTTTCCTTGAGAGCTGCTTGGAAGCCTGATGGTGTGTGAAGTTAGTGAGCCAAATGGAGTTGTTCTCCCACAAGAACCACTCGGCTGATCCTTCTTCAATATGCCCTTCACCAACATGCAGTGTTTCCTTGATTGAATTAGCTCTCACACCAATATTTGCGTCTAGAGCCTTTGCATTGAGGGCTATCTGAAAACGGCTGTGGCGCTGAAGTTGCCTGTGAATGTGGAGTTGGTGGCATGTGAAAACCGCATGTGGAGCATTCGTTTGTGTGGGATGCTCTACCAGGTTCATTTCAGTCCTAGCCATACAAAGGGCACAAAGCATAGAGTGTGAAAACTGAGTTTCCTTGAGAGCTGCTTGGAAGCCTGATGGTGTGTGAAGTTAGTGAGCCAAATGGAGTTGTTCTCCCACAGGAACCACTCGGCTGATCCTTCTTCAATATGCCCTTCACCAACATGCAGTGTTTCCTTGATTGAATTAGCTCTCACACCAATATTTGCGTCTAGAGCCTTTGCATTGAGGGCTATCTGAAAACGGCTGTGGCGCTGAAGTTGCCTGTGAATGTGGAGTTGGTGGCATGTGAAACCCGCATGTGGAGCATTCGTTTGTGTGGGATGCTCTACCAGGTTCATTTCAGTCCTAGTCATACAAAGGGCACTAAGCATAGAGTGTGAAAACTGAGTTTCCTTGAGAGCTGCTTGGAAGCCTGATGGTGTGTGAAGTTAGTGAGCCAAATGGAGTTGTTCTCCACAAGAACCACTCGGCTGATCCTTCTTCAATATGCCCTTCACCAACATGCAGTGTTTCCTTGATTGAATTAGCACTCACACCAATATTTGCGTCTAGAGCCTTTGCATTGAGGACTATCTGAAAACGGCTGTGGCGCTGAAGTTGCCTGTGAATGTGGAGTTGGTGGCATGTGAAAACCGCAAGTGGAGCATTCGTACGTGTGGGATGCTCTACCATGTTCATTCCTAGATAATGCTCTCAAAGGGCACTAAGCATAGAGTGTGAAAACTGAGTTTCCTTGAGAGCTGCTTGGAAGCCTGATGGTGTGTGAAGTTAGTGAGCCAAATGGAGTTGTTCTCCCACAAGAACCACTCGGCTGATCCTTCTTCAATATGCCCTTCACCAACATGCAGTGTTTCCTTGATTGAATTAGCTCTCACACCAATATTTGCGTCTAGAGCCTTTGCTTTGAGGGCTATCTGAAAACGGCTGTGGCGCTGAAGTTCCTGTGAATGTGGAGTTGGTGGCATGTGAAACCCGCATGTGGAGCATTCCTTTATGTGGGATGCTCTCCAAGCTTCATTTCAGTCCTAGGCACTCAAAGGGCACTAAGCATAGAGTGTGAAAACTGAGTTTCCTTGAGAGCCGCTTGGAAGCCTGATGGTGTGTGAAGTTAGTGAGCCAAATGGAGTTGTTCTCCCACAAGAACCACTCGGCTGATCCTTCTTCAATATGCCCTTCACCAACATGCAGTGTTTCCTTGATTGAATTAGCTCTCACACCAATATTTGCGTCTAGAGCCTTTGCATTGAGGGCTATCTGAAAACGGCTGTGGCGCTGAAGTTGCCTGTGAATGTGGAGTTGGTGGCATGTGAACCCGCATGTGGAGCATTCGTTTGTGTGGGATGCTCTACCAGGTTTATTTCAGTCCTAGCCATACAAAGGGCACTAAGCATAGAGTGTGAAAACTGAGTTTCCTTGAGAGCTGCTTGGAAGCCTGATGGTGTGTGAAGTTAGTGAGCCAAATGGAGTTGTTCTCCCACAAGAACCACTCGGCTGATCCTTCTTCAATATGCCCTTCACCAACATGCAGTGTTTCCTTGATTGAATTAGCACTCACACCAATATTTGCGTCTAGAGCCTTTGCATTGAGGGCTATCTGAAAACGGCTGTGGCGCTGAAGTTGCCTGTGAATGTGGAGTTGGTGGCATGTGAAAACCGCAAGTGGAGCATTCGTACGTGTGGGATGCTCTACCAGGTTCATTCCTAGATAATGCTCTCAAAGGGCACTAAGCATAGAGTGTGAAAACTGAGTTTCCTTGAGAGCTGCTTGGAAGCCTGATGGTGTGTGAAGTTAGTGAGCCAAATGGAGTTGTTCTTCCACAAGAACCACTCGGCTGATCCTTCTTCAATATGCCCTTCACCAACATGCAGTGTTTCCTTGATTGAATTAGCTCTCACACCAATATTTGCGTCTAGAGCCTTTGCATTGAGGGCTATCTGAAAACGGCTGTGGCGCTGAAGTTGCCTGTGAATGTGGAGTTGGTGGCATGTGAAACCCGCATGTGGAGCATTCGTTTGTGTGGGATGCTGACAAAGCTTCATTTCAGTCGTAGGCACACAAATAGCACTAAGCATAGAGTGTGAAAACTGAGTTTCCTTGAGAGCTGCTTGGAAGCCTGATGGTGTGTGAAGTTAGTGAGCCAAATGGAGTTGTTCTCCCATAAGAACCACTCGGCTGATTCTTCTTCAATATGCCCTTCACCAACATGCAGTGTTTTCTTGATTGAATTATCTCTCACACCAATATTTGCGTCTAGAGCCTTTGCATTGAGGGCTATCTGAAAACGGCTGTGGCGCTGAAGTTGCCTGTGAATGTGGAGTTGGTGGCATGTGAAACCCGCATGTGGAGCATTCGTTTGTGTGGGATGCTCTACCAGGTTCATTCCTAGATAATGCACTCAAAGGGCACTAAGCATAGAGTGTGAAAACTGAGTTTCCTTGAGAGCTGCTTGGAAGCCTGATGGTGTGTGAAGTTAGTGAGCCAAATGGAGTTGTTCTCCCACAAGAACCACTCTGCTGATTCTTCTTCAATATGCCCTTCACCAACATGCAGTGTTTCCTTGATTGAATTAGCTCTCACACCAATATTTGCGTCTAGAGCCTTTGCATTGAGGGCTATCTGAAAACGGCTGTGGCGCTGAAGTTGCCTGTAAATGTGGAGTTGGTGGCATGTGAAACCCGAATGTGGAGCATTCGTTTATGTGGGATGCTCTCCAAGCTTCATTTCAGTCCTAGGCACTCAAAGGGCACTAAGCATAGAGTGTGAAAACTGAGTTTCCTTGAGAGCTGCTTGGAAGCCTGATGGTGTGTGAAGTTAGTGAGCCAAATGGAGTTGTTCTCCCACAAGAACCACTCGGCTGATCCTTCTTCAATATGCCCTTCACCAACATGCAGTGTTTCCTTGATTGAATTAGCTCTCACACCAATATTTGCGTCTAGAGCCTTTGCATTGAGGGCTATCTGAAAACGGCTGTGGCGCTGAAGTTGCCTGTGAATGTGGAGTTGGTGGCATGTGAAAACCGCATGTGGAGCATTCGTTTGTGTGGGATGCTCTACCAGGTTCATTCCTAGATAATGCACTCAAAGTGCACTAAGCATAGAGTGTGAAAACTGAGTTTCCTTGAGAGCTGCTTGGAAGCCTGATGGTGTGTGAAGTTAGTGAGCCAAATGGAGTTGTTCTCCCACAAGAACCACTCGGCTGATTCTTCTTCAATATGCCCTTCACCAACATGCAGTGTTTCCTTGATTGAATTAGCTCTCACACCAATATTTGCGTCTAGAGCCTTTGCATTGAGGGCTATCTGAAAACGGCTGTGGCGCTGAAGTTGCCTGTGAATGTGGAGTTGGTGGCATGGGAAAACCGCAAGTAGAGCATTCGTACGTGTGGGATGCTCTACCATGTTCATTCCTAGATAATGCACTCAAAGGGCACTAAGCATAGAGTGTGAAAACTGAGTTTCCTTGAGAGCTGCTTGGAAGCCTGATGGCGTGTGAAGTTAGTGAGCCAAATGGAGTTGTTCTCCCACAGGAACCACTCGGCTGATCCTTCTTCAATATGCCCTTCACCAACATGCAGTGGTTCCTTGATTGAATTAGCTCTCACACCAATATTTGCGTCTAGAGCCTTTGCATTGAGGGCTATCTGAAAACGGCTGTGGCGCTGAAGTTGCCTGTGAATGTGGAGTTGGTGGCATGTGAAACCCGCATGTGGAGCATTCGTTTGTGTGGGATGCTCTACCAGGTTCATTCCTAGATAATGCACTCAAAGTGCACTAAGCATAGAGTGTGAAAACTGAGTTTCCTTGAGAGCTGCTTGGAAGCCTGATGGTGTGTGAAGTTAGTGAGCCAAATGGAGTTGTTCTCCACAAGAACCACTCGGCTGATCCTTCTTCAATATGCCCTTCACCAACATGCAGTGTTTCCTTGATTGAATTAGCTCTCACACCAATATTTGCGTCTAGAGCCTTTGCATTGAGGGCTATCTGAAAACGGCTGTGGCGCTGAAGTTGCCTGTGAATGTTGAGTTGGTGGCATGTGAAAACCGCCTGTGGAGCAATCGTACGTGTGGGATGCTCTACCAGGTTCATTCCTAGATAATGCACTCAAAGGGCACTAAGCATAGAGTGTGAAAACTGAGTTTCCTTGAGAGCTGCTTGGAAGCCTGATGGTGTGTGAAGTTAGTGAGCCAAATGGAGTTGTTCTCCCACAAGAACCACTCGGCTGATCCTTCTTCAATATGCCCTTCACCAACATGCAGTGTTTCCTTGATTGAATTAGCTCTCACACCAATATTTGCGTCTAGAGCCTTTGCATTGAGGGCTATCTGAAAACGGCTGTGGCGCTGAAGTTGCCTGTGAATGTGGAGTTGGTGGCATGTGAAACCCGCATGTGGAGCATTCGTTTGTGTGGGATGCTGACAAAGCTTCATTTCAGTCCTAGGCACTCAAAGAGCACGAAGCATAGAGTGTGAAAACTGAGTTTCCTTGAGAGCTGCTTGGAAGCCTGATGGTGTGTGAATTTAGGGCGCCAAATGGAGTTGTTCTCCCACAAGAACCACTCGGCTGATCCTTCTTCAATATGCCCTTCACCAACATGCAGTGTTTCCTTGATTGAATTAGCTCTCACACCAATATTTGCGTCTAGAGCCTTTGCATTGAGGGCTAACTGAAAACGGCTGTGGCGCTGAAATTGCCTGTGAATGTGGAGTTGGTGGCATGTGAAACCCGCATGTGGAGCATTCGTTTGTGTGGGATGCTCTACCAGGTTCATTCCTAGATAATGCACTCAAAGGGCACTAAGCATAGAGTGTGAAAACTGAAGTAGTTCCTTGAGAGCTGCTTGGAAGCCTGATGGTGTGTGAAGTTAGTGAGCCAAATGGAGTTGTTCTCCCACAAGAACCACTCGGCTGATCCTTCTTCAATATGCCCTTCACCAACATGCAGTGTTTTCTGATTGAATTAGCTCTCACACCAATATTTGCGTCTAGAGCCTATGCATTGAGGGCTATCTGAAAACGGCTGTGGCGCTGAAGTTGCCTGTGATTGTGGAGTTGGTGGCATGTGAAAACCGCAAGTGGAGCATTCGTACGTGTGGGATGCTCTCCAAGCTTCATTTCAGTCCTAGGCACTCAAAGGGCACTAAGCATAGAGTGTGAAAACTGAGTTTCCTTGAGAGCTGCTTGGAAGCCTGATGGTGTGTGAAGTTAGGGAGCCAAATGGAGTTGTTCTCCCACAAGAACCACTCGGCTGATCCTTCTTCAATATGCCCTTAACCAATTTGCATTGTTTCCTTAATTGAATTAGCTCTCACACCAATATTTGCGTCTAGAGCCTTTGCATTGAGGGCTATCTGAAAACGACTGTGGCGCTGAAGTTGCCTGTGAATGTGGAGTTGGTGGCATGTGATACCTGCAAGTGGAGCATTCGTTTGTGTGGGATGCTCTACCAGGTTCATTCCTAGATAATGCACTCAAAGAGCACTAAGCATAGAGTGTGAAAACTGAGTTTCCTTGAGAGCTGCTTGGAAGCCTGATGGTGTGTGAAGTTAGCGAGCCAAATGGAGTTGTTCTCCCACAAGAACCACTCGGCTGATCCTTCTTCAATATGCCCATCACCAACAGGCAGTGTTTCCTTGATTGAATTAGCTCTCACACCAATATTTGCGTCTAGAGCCTTTGCATTGAGGGCTATCTGAAAACGGCTGTGGCGCTGAAGTTGCCTGTGAATGTGGAGTTGGTGGCATGTGATACCCGCAAGTGGAGCATTCGTACATGTGGGATGCTCTACCAGGTTCATTTCAGTCCTAGCCATACAAAGGGCACAAAGCATAGAGTGTGAAAACTGAGTTTCCTTGAGAGCTGCTTGGAAGCCTGATGGTGTGTGAAGTTAGTGAGCCAAATGGAGTTGTTCTCCCACAGGAACCACTCGGCTGATCCTTCTTCAATATGCCCTTCACCAACATGCAGTGTTTCCTTGATTGAATTAGCTCTCACACCAATATTTGCGTCTAGAGCCTTTGCATTGAGGGCTATCTGAAAACGGCTGTGGCGCTGAAGTTGCCTGTGAATGTGGAGTTGGTGGCATGTGAAACCCGCATGTGGAGCATTCGTTTATGTGGGATGCTCTCCAAGCTTCATTTCAGTCCTAGGCACTCAAAGATCACGAAGCATAGAGTGTGAAAACTGAGTTTCCT
Source organism: Ochotona princeps (assembly GCF_030435755.1). Lineage (NCBI taxonomy): Eukaryota > Metazoa > Chordata > Mammalia > Lagomorpha > Ochotonidae > Ochotona > Ochotona princeps. The sequence goes on along the minus strand of NW_026699859.1, from coordinate 115,494 downwards.
TGAGAGCTGCTTGGAAGCCTGATGGTGTGTGAAGTTAGGGAGCCAAATGGAGTTGTTCTCCCACAAGAACCACTCGGCTGAATCTTCTTCAATATGCCCTTCACCAACATGCAGTGTTTCCTTGATTGAATTAGCTCTCACACCAATATTTGCGTCTAGAGCCTTTGCATTGAGGGCTATCTGAAAACGGCTGTGGCGCTGAAGTTGCCTGTGAATGTGGAGTTGGTGGCATGTGAAACCCGCAAGTGGAGCATTCGTTTGTGGGATGCTGACCAAGCTTCATTTCAGTCCTAGGCACTCAAAGGGCACTAAGCATAGAGTGTGAAAACTGAGTTTCCTTGAGAGCTGCTTGGAAGCCTGATGGTGTGTGAAGTTAGTGAGCCAAATGGAGTTGTTCTCCCACAAGAACCACTCGGCTGATCCTTCTTCAATATGCCCTTCACCAACATGCAGTGTTTCCTTGATTGAATTAGCTCTCACACCAATATTTGCGTCTAGAGCCTTTGCATTGAGGGCTATCTGAAAACGGCTGTGGCGCTGAAGTTGCCTGTGAATGTGGAGTTGGTGGCATGTGAAAACCGCATGTGGAGCATTACTTTATGTGGGATGCTCTTCCAGGTTCATTTCAGTCCTAGCCATACAAAGGGCACAAAGCATAGAGTGTGAAAACTGAGTTTCCTTGAGAGCTGCTTGGAAGCCTGATGGTGTGTGAAGTTAGTGAGCCAAATGGAGTTGTTCTCCCACAGGAACCACTCGGCTGATCCTTCTTCAATATGCCCTTCACCAACATGCAGTGTTCCTTGATTGAATTAGCTCTCACACCAATATTTGCGTCTAGAGCCTTTGCATTGAGGGCTAACTGAAAACGGCTGTGGCGCTGAAGTTGCCTGTGAATGTGGAGTTGGTGGCATGTGAAACCCGCATGTGGAGCATTTGTTTGTGTGGGATGCTCTACCAGGTTCATTTCAGTCCTAGCCATACAAAGGGCACTAAGCACAGAGTGTGAAAACTGAGTTTCCTTGAGAGCTGCTTGGAAGCCTGATGGTGTGTGAAGTTAGTGAGCCAAATGGAGTTGTTCTCCCACAAGAACCACTCGGCTGATCCTTCTTCAATATGCCCTTCACCAACATGCAGTGTTTCCTTGATTGAATTAGCTCTCACACCAATATTTGCGTCTAGAGCTTTTGCATTGAGGGCTATCTGAAAACGGCTGTGGCGCTGAAGTTGCCTGTGAATGTGGAGTTGGTGGCATGTGAAACCCGCATGTGGAGCATTCGTTTATGTGGGATGCTCTCCAAGCTTCATTTCAGTCCTAGGCACTCAAAGGGCACTAAGCATAGAGTGTGAAAACTGAGTTTCCTTGAGAGCTGCTTGGAAGCCTGATGGTGTGTGAAGTTAGTGAGCCAAATGGAGTTGTTCTCCCACAAGAACCACTCGGCTGATCCTTCTTCAATATGCCCTTCACCAACATGCAGTGTTTCCTTGATTGAATTAGCTCTCACACCAATATTTGCTCTAGAGCCTTTGCATTGAGGTCTATCTGAAAACGGCTGTGGCGCTGAAGTTGCCTGTGAATGTGGAGTTGGTGGCATGTGAAACCCGCATGTGGAGCATTCGTTTGTGTGGGATGCTCTACCAGGTTCATTCCTAGATAATGCACTCAAAGTGCACTAAGCATAGAGTGTGAAAACTGAGTTTCCTTGAGAGCTGCTTGGAAGCCTGATGGTGTGTGAAGTTAGCGAGCCAAATGGAGTTGTTCTCCCACAAGAACCACTCGGCTGATCCTTCTTCAATATGCCCTTCACCAACATGCAGTGTTTCCTTGATTGAATTAGCTCTCACACCAATATTTGCGTCTAGAGCCTTTGCATTGAGGGCTATCTGAAAACGGCTGTGGCGCTGAAGTTGCCTGTGAATGTGGAGTTGGTGGCATGTGAAACCCGCATGTGGAGCATTCGTTTGTGTGGGATGCTGACCAAATTCATTTCAGTCCTAGGAACACAAAGAGCACTAAGCATAGAGTGTGAAAACTGAGTTTCCTTGAGAGCTGCTTGGAAGCCTGATGGTGTGTGAATTTAGGGCGCCAAATGGAGTTGTTCTCCCACAAGAACCACTCGGCTGATCCTTCTTCAATATGCCCTTCACCAACATGCAGTGTTTCCTTGATTGAATTAGCTCTCACACCAATATTTGCGTCTAGAGCCTTTGCATTGAGGGCTATCTGAAAACGACTGTGGCGCTGAAGTTGCCTGTGAATGTCGAGTTGGTGGCATGTGATACCCGCAAGTGGAGCATTCGTACATGTGGGATGCTCTACCATGTTCATTCCTAGATAATGCACTCAAAGAGCACTAAGCATAGAGTGTGAAAACTGAGTTTCCTTGAGAGCTGCTTGGAAGCCTGATGGTGTGTGAAGTTAGTGAGCCAAATGGAGTTGTTCTCCCACAAGAACCACTCTGCTGATCCTTCTTCAATATGCCCTTCACCAACATGCAGTGTTTCCTTGATTGAATTATCTCTCACACCAATATTTGCGTCTAGAGCCTTTGCATTGAGGGCTATCTGAAAACGGCTGTGGCGCTGAAGTTGCCTGTGAATGTGGAGTTGGTGGCATGTGAAAACCGCCTGTGGAGCATTCGTACGTGTGGGATGCTCTACCAGGTTCATTCCTAGATAATGCACTCAAAGGGCACTAAGCATAGAGTGTGAAAACTGAGTTTCCTTGAGAGCTGCTTGGAAGCCTGATGGTGTGTGAAGTTAGTGAGCCAAATGGAGTTGTTCTCCCACAAGAACCACTCGGCTGATCCTTCTTCAATATGCCCTTCACCAACATGCAGTGTTTCCTTGATTGAATTAGCTCTCACACCAATATTTGCGTCTAGAGCCTTTGCATTGAGGGCTATCTGAAAACGACTGTGTCGCTGAAGTTGCCTGTGAATGTGGAGTTGGTGGCATGTGATACCCGCAAGTGGAGCATTCGTTTGTGTGGGATGCTCTACCAGGTTCATTCCTAGATAATGCACTCAAAAAGCACTAAACATAGAGTGTGAAAACTGAGTTTCCTTGAGAGCTGCTTGGAAGCCTGATGGTGTGTGAAGTTAGTGAGCCAAATGGAGTTGTTCTCCCACAAGAACCACTCGGCTGATCCTTCTTCAATATGCCCTTCACCAACATGCAGTGTTTCCTTGATTGAATTAGCTCTCACACCAATATTTGCATCTAGAGCCTTTGCATTGAGGGCTATCTGAAAACGGCTGTGGCGCTGAAGTTGCCTGTGAATGTGGAGTTGGTGGCATGTGAAAACCGCCTGTGGAGCATTCGTACGTGTGGGATGCTCTACCAGGTTCATTCCTAGATAATGCACTCAAAGGGCACTAAGCATAGAGTGTGAAAACTGAGTTTCCTTGAGAGCTGCTTGGAAGCCTGATGGTGTGTGAAGTTAGTGAGCCAAATGGAGTTGTTCTCCCACAAGAACCACTCGGCTGATCCTTCTTCAATATGCCCTTCACCAACATGCAGTGTTTCCTTGATTGAATTAGCTCTCACACCAATATTTGCGTCTAGAGCCTTTGCATTGGGGGCTATCTGAAAACGGCTGTGGCGCTGAAGTTGCCTGTGAATGTGGAGTTGGTGGCATGTGAAACCCGCATGTGGAGCATTCGTTTGTGTGGGATGCTGACAAAGCTTCATTTCAGTCCTAGGCACTCAAAGAGCACGAAGCATAGAGTGTGAAAACTGAGTTTCCTTGAGAGCTGCTTGGAAGCCTGATGGTGTGTGAATTTAGGGCGCCAAATGGAGTTGTTCTCCCACAAGAACCACTCGGCTGATCCTTCTTCAATATGCCCTTCACCAACATGCAGTGTTTCCTTGATTGAATTAGCTCTCACACCAATATTTGCGTCTAGAGCCTTTGCATTGAGGGCTAACTGAAAACGGCTGTGGCGCTGAAGTTGCCTGTGAATGTGGAGTTGGTGGCATGTGAAACCCGCATGTGGAGCATTCGTTTGTGTGGGATGCTCTACCAGGTTCATTCCTAGATAATGCACTCAAAGGGCACTAAGCATAGAGTGTGAAAACTGAGTTTCCTTGAGAGCTGCTTGGAAGCCTGATGGTGTGTGAAGTTAGTGAGCCAAATGGAGTTGTTCTCCCACAGGAACCACTCGGCTGATCCTTCTTCAATATGCCCTTCACCAACATGCAGTGTTTCCTTGATTGAATTAGCTCTCACACCAATATTTGCGTCTAGAGCCTTTGCATTGAGGGCTATGTGAAAACGGCTGTGGTGCTGAAGTTGCCTGTGAATGTGGAGTTGGTGGCCTGTGAAACCCGCATGTGGAGCATTCGTTTATGTGGGATGCTCTCCAAGCTTCATTTCAGTCCTAGGCACTCAAAGGGCACTAAGCATAGAGTGTGAAAACTGAGTTTCCTTGAGAGCTGCTTGGAAGCCTGATGGTGTGTGAAGTTAGCGAGCCAAATGGAGTTGTTCTCCCACAAGAACCACTCGGCTGATCCTTCTTCAATATGCCCTTCACCAACATGCAGTGTTTCCTTGATTGAATTAGCTCTCACACCAATATTTGCGTCTAGAGCCTTTGCATTGAGGGCTATCTGAAAACGGCTGTGGCGTTGAAGTTGCCTGTGAATGTGGAGTTGGTGGCATGTGAAACCCGCATGTGGAGCATTCGTTTGTGTGGGATGCTGACCAAGCTTCATTTCAGTCCTAGGAACACAAAGAGCACTAAGCATAGAGTGTGAAAACTGAGTTTCCTTGAGAGCTGCTTGGAAGCCTGATGGTGTGTGAAGTTAGTGAGCCAAATGGAGTTGTTCTCCCACAAGAACCACTCGGCTGATCCTTCTTCAATATGCCCTTCACCAACATGCAGTGTTTCCTTGATTGAATTAGCTCTCACACCAATATTTGCGTCTAGAGCCTTTGCATTGAGGGCTATCTGAAAACGGCTGTGGCGCTGAAGTTGCCTGTGAATGTGGAGTTGGTGTCATGTGAAACCCGCATGTGGAGCATTCGTTTGTGTGGGATGCTCTACCAGGTTCATTCCTAGATAATGTAATCAAAGGGCACTAAGCATAGAGTGTGAAAACTGAGTTTCCTTGAGAGCTGCTTGGAAGCCTGATGGTGTGTGAAGTTAGTGAGCCAAATGGAGTTGTTCTCCCACAAGAACCACTCGGCTGATCCTTCTTCAATATGCCCTTCACCAACATGCAGTGTTTCCTTGATTGAATTAGCTCTCACACCAATATTTGCGTCTAGAGCCTTTGCATTGAGGGCTAACTGAAAACGGCTGTGGCGCTGAAGTTGCCTGTGAATGTGGAGTTGGTGGCATGTGAAACCCGCATGTGGAGCATTCGTTTGTGTGGGATGCTCTACCAGGTTCATTCCTAGATAATGCACTCAAAGGGCACTAAGCATAGAGTGTGAAAACTGAGTTTCCTTGAGAGCTGCTTGGAAGCCTGATGGTGTGTGAAGTTAGTGAGCCAAATGGAGTTGTTCTCCCACAGGAACCACTCGGCTGATCCTTCTTCAATATGCCCTTCACCAACATGCAGTGTTTCCTTGATTGAATTAGCTCTCACACCAATATTTGCGTCTAGAGCCTTTGCATTGAGGGCTATGTGAAAACGGCTGTGGTGCTGAAGTTGCCTGTGAATGTGGAGTTGGTGGCCTGTGAAACCCGCATGTGGAGCATTCGTTTATGTGGGATGCTCTCCAAGCTTCATTTCAGTCCTAGGCACTCAAAGGGCACTAAGCATAGAGTGTGAAAACTGAGTTTCCTTGAGAGCTGCTTGGAAGCCTGATGGTGTGTGAAGTTAGCGAGCCAAATGGAGTTGTTCTCCCACAAGAACCACTCGGCTGATCCTTCTTCAATATGCCCTTCACCAACATGCAGTGTTTCCTTGATTGAATTAGCTCTCACACCAATATTTGCGTCTAGAGCCTTTGCATTGAGGGCTATCTGAAAACGGCTGTGGCGTTGAAGTTGCCTGTGAATGTGGAGTTGGTGGCATGTGAAACCCGCATGTGGAGCATTCGTTTGTGTGGGATGCTGACCAAGCTTCATTTCAGTCCTAGGAACACAAAGAGCACTAAGCATAGAGTGTGAAAACTGAGTTTCCTTGAGAGCTGCTTGGAAGCCTGATGGTGTGTGAAGTTAGTGAGCCAAATGGAGTTGTTCTCCCACAAGAACCACTCGGCTGATCCTTCTTCAATATGCCCTTCACCAACATGCAGTGTTTCCTTGATTGAATTAGCTCTCACACCAATATTTGCGTCTAGAGCCTTTGCATTGAGGGCTATCTGAAAACGGCTGTGGCGCTGAAGTTGCCTGTGAATGTGGAGTTGGTGTCATGTGAAACCCGCATGTGGAGCATTCGTTTGTGTGGGATGCTCTACCAGGTTCATTCCTAGATAATGTAATCAAAGGGCACTAAGCATAGAGTGTGAAAACTGAGTTTCCTTGAGAGCTGCTTGGAAGCCTGATGGTGTGTGAAGTTAGTGAGCCAAATGGAGTTGTTCTCCCACAAGAACCACTCGGCTGATCCTTCTTCAATATGCCCTTCACCAACATGCAGTGTTTCCTTGATTGAATTAGCTCTCACACCAATATTTGCGTCTAGAGCCTTTGCATTGAGGGCTATCTGAAAACGGCTGTGGCGCTGAAGTTGCCTGTGAATGTGGAGTTGGTGGCATGTGAAAACCGCATGTGGAGCATTCGTACGTGTGGGATGCTCTACCATGTTCTTTCCTAGATAATGCACTCAAAGGGCACTAAGCATAGAGTGTGAAAACTGAGTTTCCTTGAGAGCTGCTTGGAAGCCTGATGGTGTGTGAAGTTAGTGAGCCAAATGGAGTTGTTCTCCCACAGGAACCACTCGGCTGATCCTTCTTCAATATGCCCTTCACCAACATGCAGTGTTTCCTTGATTGAATTAGCTCTCACACCAATATTTGCGTCTAGAGCCTTTGCATTGAGGGCTATCTGAAAACGGCTGTGGCGCTGAAGTTGCCTGTGAATGTGGAGTTGGTGGCATGTGAAACCCGCATGTGGAGCATTCGTTTGTGTGGGATGCTGACAAAGCTTCATTTCAGTCCTAGGCACTCAAAGAGCACGAAGCATAGAGTGTGAAAACTGAGTTTCCTTGAGAGCTGCTTGGAAGCCTGATGGTGTGTGAATTTAGGGCGCCAAATGGAGTTGTTCTCCCACAAGAACCACTCGGCTGATCCTTCTTCAATATGCCCTTCACCAACATGCAGTGTTTCCTTGATTGAATTAGCTCTCACACCAATATTTGCGTCTAGAGCCTTTGCATTGAGGGCTAACTGAAAACGGCTGTGGCGCTGAAATTGCCTGTGAATGTGGAGTTGGTGGCATGTGAAACCCGCATGTGGAGCATTCGTTTGTGTGGGATGCTCTACCAGGTTCATTCCTAGATAATGCACTCAAAGGGCACTAAGCATAGAGTGTGAAAACTGAGTTTCCTTGAGAGCTGCTTGGAAGCCTGATGGTGTGTGAAGTTAGTGAGCCAAATGGAGTTGTTCTCCCACAAGAACCACTCGGCTGATCCTTCTTCAATATGCCCTTAACCAATATGCATTGTTTCCTTAATTGAATTAGCTCTCACACCAATATTTGCGTCTAGAGCCTTTGCATTGAGGGCTATCTGAAAACGACTGTGGCGCTGAAGTTGCCTGTGAATGTGGAGTTGGTGGCATGTGATACCTGCAAGTGGAGCATTCGTTTGTGTGGGATGCTCTACCATGTTCATTCCTAGATAATGCACTCAAAGGGCACTAAGCATAGAGTGTGAAAACTGAGTTTCCTTGAGAGCTGCTTGGAAGCCTGATGGTGTGTGAAGTTAGTGAGCCAAATGGAGTTGTTCTCCCACAAGAACCACTCGGCTGATCCTTCTTCAATATGCCCTTCACCAACATGCAGTGTTTCCTTGATTGAATTAGCTCTCACACCAATATTTGCGTCTAGAGCCTTTGCATTGAGGGCTATCTGAAAACGGCTGTGGCGCTGAAGTTGCCTGTGAATGTGGAGTTGGTGGCATGTGATACCCGCAAGTGGAGCATTCGTACATGTGGGATGCTCTACCATGTTCATTCCTAGATAATGCACTCAAAGGGCACTAAGCATAGAGTGTGAAAACTGAGTTTCCTTGAGAGCTGCTTGGAAGCCTGATGGTGTGTGAAGTTAGTGAGCCAAATGGAGTTGTTCTCCCACAGGAACCACTCGGCTGATCCTTCTTCAATATGCCCTTCACCAACATGCAGTGTTTCCTTGATTGAATTAGCTCTCACACCAATATTTGCGTCTAGAGCCTTTGCATTGAGGGCTATCTGAAAACGGCTGTGGCGCTGAAGTTGCCTGTGAATGTGGAGTTGGTGGCATGTGAAACCCGCATGTGGAGCATTCGTTTATGTGGGATGCTCTCCAAGCTTCATTTCAGTCCTAGGCACTCAAAGATCACGAAGCATAGAGTGTGAAAACTGAGTTTCCTTGAGAGCTGCTTGGAAGCCTGATGGTGTGTGAAGTTAGTGAGCCAAATGGAGTTGTTCTCCCACAAGAACCACTCGGCTGATCCTTCTTCAATATGCCCTTCACCAACATGCAGTGTTTCCTTGATTGAATTAGCTCTCACACCAATATTTGCGTCTAGAGCCTTTGCATTGAGGGCTATCTGAAAACGGCTGTGGCGCTGAAGTTGCCTGTGAATGTGGAGTTGGTGGCATGTGAAAACCGCATGTGGAGCATTCCTTTATGTGGGATGCTCTACCAGGTTCATTTCAGTCCTAGCCATACAAAGGGTACAAAGCATAGAGTGTGAAAACTGAGTTTCCTTGAGAGCTGCTTGGAAGCCTGATGGTGTGTGAAGTTAGTGAGCCAAATGGAGTTGTTCTCCCACAGGAACCACTCGGCTGATCCTTCTTCAATATGCCCTTCACCAACATGCAGTGTTCCTTGATTGAATTAGCTCTCACACCAATATTTGCGTCTAGAGCCTTTGCATTGAGGGCTATCTGAAAACGGCTGTGGCGCTGAAGTTGCCTGTGAATGTGGAGTTGGTGGCATGTGAAACCCGCATGTGGAGCATTCGTTTGTGTGGGATGCTCTACCAGGTTCATTTCAGTCCTAGCTATACAAAGGGCACTAAGCATAGAGTGTGAAAACTGAGTTTCCTTGAGAGCTGCTTGGAAGCCTGATGGTGTGTGAAGTTAGTGAGCCAAATGGAGTTGTTCTCCCACAAGAACCACTCGGCTGATCCTTCTTCAATATGCCCTTCACCAACATGCAGTGTTTCCTTGATTGAATTAGCTCTCACACCAATATTTGCGTCTAGAGCTTTTGCATTGAGGGCTATCTGAAAACGGCTGTGGCGCTGAAGTTGCCTGTGAATGTGGAGTTGGTGGCATGTGAAACCCGCATGTGGAGCATTCGTTTGTGTGGGATGCTGACAAAGCTTCATTTCAGTCCTAGGCACTCAAAGAGCACGAAGCATAGAGTGTGAAAACTGAGTTTCCTTGAGAGCTGCTTGGAAGCCTGATGGTGTGTGAATTTAGGGCGCCAAATGGAGTTGTTCTCCCACAAGAACCACTCGGCTGATCCTTCTTCAATATGCCCTTCACCAACATGCAGTGTTTCCTTGATTGAATTAGCTCTCACACCAATATTTGCGTCTAGAGCCTTTGCATTGAGGGCTAACTGAAAACGGCTGTGGCGCTGAAATTGCCTGTGAATGTGGAGTTGGTGGCATGTGAAACCCGCATGTGGAGCATTCGTTTGTGTGGGATGCTCTACCAGGTTCATTCCTAGATAATGCACTCAAAGGGCACTAAGCATAGAGTGTGAAAACTGAGTTTCCTTGAGAGCTGCTTGGAAGCCTGATGGTGTGTGAAGTTAGTGAGCCAAATGGAGTTGTTCTCCCACAAGAACCACTCGGCTGATCCTTCTTCAATATGCCCTTAACCAATATGCATTGTTTCCTTAATTGAATTAGCTCTCACACCAATATTTGCGTCTAGAGCCTTTGCATTGAGGGCTATCTGAAAACGACTGTGGCGCTGAAGTTGCCTGTGAATGTGGAGTTGGTGGCATGTGATACCTGCAAGTGGAGCATTCGTTTGTGTGGGATGCTCTACCATGTTCATTCCTAGATAATGCACTCAAAGGGCACTAAGCATAGAGTGTGAAAACTGAGTTTCCTTGAGAGCTGCTTGGAAGCCTGATGGTGTGTGAAGTTAGTGAGCCAAATGGAGTTGTTCTCCCACAAGAACCACTCGGCTGATCCTTCTTCAATATGCCCTTCACCAACATGCAGTGTTTCCTTGATTGAATTAGCTCTCACACCAATATTTGCGTCTAGAGCCTTTGCATTGAGGGCTATCTGAAAACGGCTGTGGCGCTGAAGTTGCCTGTGAATGTGGAGTTGGTGGCATGTGATACCCGCAAGTGGAGCATTCGTACATGTGGGATGCTCTACCATGTTCATTCCTAGATAATGCACTCAAAGGGCACTAAGCATAGAGTGTGAAAACTGAGTTTCCTTGAGAGCTGCTTGGAAGCCTGATGGTGTGTGAAGTTAGTGAGCCAAATGGAGTTGTTCTCCCACAGGAACCACTCGGCTGATCCTTCTTCAATATGCCCTTCACCAACATGCAGTGTTTCCTTGATTGAATTAGCTCTCACACCAATATTTGCGTCTAGAGCCTTTGCATTGAGGGCTATCTGAAAACGGCTGTGGCGCTGAAGTTGCCTGTGAATGTGGAGTTGGTGGCATGTGAAACCCGCATGTGGAGCATTCGTTTATGTGGGATGCTCTCCAAGCTTCATTTCAGTCCTAGGCACTCAAAGATCACGAAGCATAGAGTGTGAAAACTGAGTTTCCTTGAGAGCTGCTTGGAAGCCTGATGGTGTGTGAAGTTAGTGAGCCAAATGGAGTTGTTCTCCCACAAGAACCACTCGGCTGATCCTTCTTCAATATGCCCTTCACCAACATGCAGTGTTTCCTTGATTGAATTAGCTCTCACACCAATATTTGCGTCTAGAGCCTTTGCATTGAGGGCTATCTGAAAACGGCTGTGGCGCTGAAGTTGCCTGTGAATGTGGAGTTGGTGGCATGTGAAAACCGCATGTGGAGCATTCCTTTATGTGGGATGCTCTACCAGGTTCATTTCAGTCCTAGCCATACAAAGGGTACAAAGCATAGAGTGTGAAAACTGAGTTTCCTTGAGAGCTGCTTGGAAGCCTGATGGTGTGTGAAGTTAGTGAGCCAAATGGAGTTGTTCTCCCACAGGAACCACTCGGCTGATCCTTCTTCAATATGCCCTTCACCAACATGCAGTGTTCCTTGATTGAATTAGCTCTCACACCAATATTTGCGTCTAGAGCCTTTGCATTGAGGGCTATCTGAAAACGGCTGTGGCGCTGAAGTTGCCTGTGAATGTGGAGTTGGTGGCATGTGAAACCCGCATGTGGAGCATTCGTTTGTGTGGGATGCTCTACCAGGTTCATTTCAGTCCTAGCTATACAAAGGGCACTAAGCATAGAGTGTGAAAACTGAGTTTCCTTGAGAGCTGCTTGGAAGCCTGATGGTGTGTGAAGTTAGTGAGCCAAATGGAGTTGTTCTCCCACAAGAACCACTCGGCTGATCCTTCTTCAATATGCCCTTCACCAACATGCAGTGTTTCCTTGATTGAATTAGCTCTCACACCAATATTTGCGTCTAGAGCTTTTGCATTGAGGGCTATCTGAAAACGGCTGTGGCGCTGAAGTTGCCTGTCAATGTGGAGTTGGTGGCATGTGAAACCCGCATGTGGAGCATTCGTTTATGTGGGATGCTCTCCAAGCTTCATTTCAGTCCTAGGCACTCAAAGGGCACTAAGCATAGAGTGTGAAAACTGAGTTTCCTTGAGAGCTGCTTGGAAGCCTGATGGTGTGTGAAGTTAGTGAGCCAAATGGAGTTGTTCTCCCACAAGAACCACTCGGCTGATCCTTCTTCAATATGCCCTTCACCAACATGCAGTGTTTCCTTGATTGAATTAGCTCTCACACCAATATTTGCGTCTAGAGCCTTTGCATTGAGGGCTATCTGAAAACGGCTGTGGCGCTGAAGTTGCCTGTGAATGTGGAGTTGGTGGCATGTGAAACCCGCATGTGGAGCATTCGTTTGTGTGGTATGCTCTCCAAGCTTCATTTGATTCCTAGTCACTCAAAGGGCACTAAGCATAGAGTGTGAAAACTGAGTTTCCTTGAGAGCTGCTTGGAAGCCTGATGGTGTGTGAAGTTAGTGAGCCAAATGGAGTTGTTCTCCCACAAGAACCACTCGGCTGATTCTTCTTCAATATGCCCTTCACCAACATGCAGTGTTTTCTTGATTGAATTATCTCTCACACCAATATTTGCGTCTAGAGCCTTTGCATTGAGGGCTATCTGAAAACGGCTGTGGCGCTGAAGTTGCCTGTGAATGTGGAGTTGGTGGCATGTGAAACCCGCATGTGGAGCATTCGTTTGTGTGGGATGCTCTACCAGGTTCATTCCTAGATAATGCACTCAAAGGGCACTAAGCATAGAGTGTGAAAACTGAGTTTCCTTGAGAGCTGCTTGGAAGCCTGATGGTGTGAGAAGTTAGTGAGCCAAATGGAGTTGTTCTCCCACAAGAACCACTCTGCTGATCCTTCTTCAATATGCCCTTCACCAACATGCAGTGTTTCCTTGATTGAATTAGCTCTCACACCAATATTTGCGTCTAGAGCCTTTGCATTGAGGGCTATCTGAAAACGGCTGTGGCGCTGAAGTTGCCTGTGAATGTGGAGTTGGTGGCATGTGAAAACCGCATGTGGAGCATTCCTTTATGTGGGATGCTCTACCAGGTTCATTTCAGTCCTAGCCATACAAAGGGCACGAAGCATAGAGTGTGAAAACTGAGTTTCCTTGAGAGCTGCTTGGAAGCCTGATGGTGTGTGAAGTTAGTGAGCCAAATGGAGTTGTTCTCCCACAGGAACCACTCGGCTGATTCTTCTTCAATATGCCCTTCACCAACATGCAGTGTTCCTTGATTGAATTAGCTCTCACACCAATATTTGCGTCTAGAGCCTTTGCATTGAGGGCTATCTGAAAACGGCTGTGGCGCTGAAGTTGCCTGTGAATGTGGAGTTGGAGGCATGTGAAACCCGCATGTGGAGCATTCGTTTGTGTGGGATGCTCTACCAGGTTCATTTCAGTCCTAGCCATACAAAGGGCACTAAGCATAGAGTGTGAAAACTGAGTTTCCTTGAGAGCTGCTTGGAAGCCTGATGGTGTGTGAAGTTAGTGAGCCAAATGGAGTTGTTCTCCCACAGGAACCACTCGGCTGATCCTTCTTCAATATGCCCTTCACCAACATGCAGTGTTTCCTTGATTGAATTAGCTCTCACACCAATATTTGCGTCTAGAGCCTTTGCATTGAGGGCTATCTGAAAACGACTGTGTCGCTGAAGTTGCCTGTGAATGTGGAGTTGGTGGCATGTGATACCCGCAAGTGGAGCATTCGTTTGTGTGGGATGCTCTACCAGGTTCATTCCTAGATAATGCACTCAAAAAGCACTAAACATAGAGTGTGAAAACTGAGTTTCCTTGAGAGCTGCTTGGAAGCCTGATGGTGTGTGAAGTTAGTGAGCCAAATGGAGTTGTTCTCCCACAAGAACCACTCGGCTGATCCTTCTTCAATATGCCCTTCACCAACATGCAGTGTTTCCTTGATTGAATTAGCTCTCACACCAATATTTGCATCTAGAGCCTTTGCATTGAGGGCTATCTGAAAACGGCTGTGGCGCTGAAGTTGCCTGTGAATGTGGAGTTGGTGGCATGTGAAAACCGCCTGTGGAGCATTCGTACGTGTGGGATGCTCTACCAGGTTCATTCCTAGATAATGCACTCAAAGGGCACTAAGCATAGAGTGTGAAAACTGAGTTTCCTTGAGAGCTGCTTGGAAGCCTGATGGTGTGTGAAGTTAGTGAGCCAAATGGAGTTGTTCTCCCACAAGAACCACTCGGCTGATCCTTCTTCAATATGCCCTTCACCAACATGCAGTGTTTCCTTGATTGAATTAGCTCTCACACCAATATTTGCGTCTAGAGCCTTTGCATTGGGGGCTATCTGAAAACGGCTGTGGCGCTGAAGTTGCCTGTGAATGTGGAGTTGGTGGCATGTGAAACCCGCATGTGGAGCATTCGTTTGTGTGGGATGCTGACAAAGCTTCATTTCAGTCCTAGGCACTCAAAGAGCACGAAGCATAGAGTGTGAAAACTGAGTTTCCTTGAGAGCTGCTTGGAAGCCTGATGGTGTGTGAATTTAGGGCGCCAAATGGAGTTGTTCTCCCACAAGAACCACTCGGCTGATCCTTCTTCAATATGCCCTTCACCAACATGCAGTGTTTCCTTGATTGAATTAGCTCTCACACCAATATTTGCGTCTAGAGCCTTTGCATTGAGGGCTAACTGAAAACGGCTGTGGCGCTGAAGTTGCCTGTGAATGTGGAGTTGGTGGCATGTGAAACCCGCATGTGGAGCATTCGTTTGTGTGGGATGCTCTACCAGGTTCATTCCTAGATAATGCACTCAAAGGGCACTAAGCATAGAGTGTGAAAACTGAGTTTCCTTGAGAGCTGCTTGGAAGCCTGATGGTGTGTGAAGTTAGTGAGCCAAATGGAGTTGTTCTCCCACAGGAACCACTCGGCTGATCCTTCTTCAATATGCCCTTCACCAACATGCAGTGTTTCCTTGATTGAATTAGCTCTCACACCAATATTTGCGTCTAGAGCCTTTGCATTGAGGGCTATGTGAAAACGGCTGTGGTGCTGAAGTTGCCTGTGAATGTGGAGTTGGTGGCCTGTGAAACCCGCATGTGGAGCATTCGTTTATGTGGGATGCTCTCCAAGCTTCATTTCAGTCCTAGGCACTCAAAGGGCACTAAGCATAGAGTGTGAAAACTGAGTTTCCTTGAGAGCTGCTTGGAAGCCTGATGGTGTGTGAAGTTAGCGAGCCAAATGGAGTTGTTCTCCCACAAGAACCACTCGGCTGATCCTTCTTCAATATGCCCTTCACCAACATGCAGTGTTTCCTTGATTGAATTAGCTCTCACACCAATATTTGCGTCTAGAGCCTTTGCATTGAGGGCTATCTGAAAACGGCTGTGGCGTTGAAGTTGCCTGTGAATGTGGAGTTGGTGGCATGTGAAACCCGCATGTGGAGCATTCGTTTGTGTGGGATGCTGACCAAGCTTCATTTCAGTCCTAGGAACACAAAGAGCACTAAGCATAGAGTGTGAAAACTGAGTTTCCTTGAGAGCTGCTTGGAAGCCTGATGGTGTGTGAAGTTAGTGAGCCAAATGGAGTTGTTCTCCCACAAGAACCACTCGGCTGATCCTTCTTCAATATGCCCTTCACCAACATGCAGTGTTTCCTTGATTGAATTAGCTCTCACACCAATATTTGCGTCTAGAGCCTTTGCATTGAGGGCTATCTGAAAACGGCTGTGGCGCTGAAGTTGCCTGTGAATGTGGAGTTGGTGGCATGTGAAACCCGCATGTGGAGCATTCGTTTGTGTGGGATGCTCTACCAGGTTCATTCCTAGATAATGTACTCAAAGGGCACTAAGCATAGAGTGTGAAAACTGAGTTTCCTTGAGAGCTGCTTGGAAGCCTGATGGTGTGTGAAGTTAGTGAGCCAAATGGAGTTGTTCTCCCACAAGAACCACTCGGCTGATCCTTCTTCAATATGCCCTTCACCAACATGCAGTGTTTCCTTGATTGAATTAGCTCTCACACCAATATTTGCGTCTAGAGCCTTTGCATTGAGGGCTATCTGAAAACGGCTGTGGCGCTGAAGTTGCCTGTGAATGTGGAGTTGGTGGCATGTGAAAACCGCATGTGGAGCATTCGTACGTGTGGGATGCTCTACCATGTTCTTTCCTAGATAATGCACTCAAAGGGCACTAAGCATAGAGTGTGAAAACTGAGTTTCCTTGAGAGCTGCTTGGAAGCCTGATGGTGTGTGAAGTTAGTGAGCCAAATGGAGTTGTTCTCCCACAGGAACCACTCGGCTGATCCTTCTTCAATATGCCCTTCACCAACATGCAGTGTTTCCTTGATTGAATTAGCTCTCACACCAATATTTGCGTCTAGAGCCTTTGCATTGAGGGCTATCTGAAAACGGCTGTGGCGCTGAAGTTGCCTGTGAATGTGGAGTTGGTGGCATGTGAAACCCGCATGTGGAGCATTCGTTTGTGTGGGATGCTGACAAAGCTTCATTTCAGTCCTAGGCACTCAAAGAGCACGAAGCATAGAGTGTGAAAACTGAGTTTCCTTGAGAGCTGCTTGGAAGCCTGATGGTGTGTGAATTTAGGGCGCCAAATGGAGTTGTTCTCCCACAAGAACCACTCGGCTGATCCTTCTTCAATATGCCCTTCACCAACATGCAGTGTTTCCTTGATTGAATTAGCTCTCACACCAATATTTGCGTCTAGAGCCTTTGCATTGAGGGCTAACTGAAAACGGCTGTGGCGATGAAGTTGCCTGTGAATGTGGAGTTGGTGGCATGTGAAACCCGCATGTGGAGCATTCGTTTGTGTGGGATGCTCTACCAGGTTCATTCCTAGATAATGCACTCAAAGGGCACTAAGCATAGAGTGTGAAAACTGAGTTTCCTTGAGAGCTGCTTGGAAGCCTGATGGTGTGTGAAGTTAGCGAGCCAAATGGAGTTGTTCTCCCACAAGAACCACTTGGCTGATCCTTCTTCAATATGCCCTTAACCAATATGCATTGTTTCCTTAATTGAATTAGCTCTCACACCAATATTTGCGTCTAGAGCCTTTGCATTGAGGGCTATCTGAAAACGACTGTGGCGCTGAAGTTGCCTGTGAATGTGGAGTTGGTGGCATGTGATACCTGCAAGTGGAGCATTCGTTTGTGTGGGATGCTCTACCATGTTCATTCCTAGATAATGCACTCAAAGGGCACTAAGCATAGAGTGTGAAAACTGAGTTTCCTTGAGAGCTGCTTGGAAGCCTGATGGTGTGTGAAGTTAGTGAGCCAAATGGAGTTGTTCTCCCACAAGAACCACTCGGCTGATCCTTCTTCAATATGCCCTTCACCAACATGCAGTGTTTCCTTGATTGAATTAGCTCTCACACCAATATTTGCGTCTAGAGCCTTTGCATTGAGGGCTATCTGAAAACGGCTGTGGCGCTGAAGTTGCCTGTGAATGTGGAGTTGGTGGCATGTGATACCCGCAAGTGGAGCATTCGTACATGTGGGATGCTCTACCATGTTCATTCCTAGATAATGCACTCAAAGGGCACTAAGCATAGAGTGTGAAAACTGAGTTTCCTTGAGAGCTGCTTGGAAGCCTGATGGTGTGTGAAGTTAGTGAGCCAAATGGAGTTGTTCTCCCACAGGAACCACTCGGCTGATCCTTCTTCAATATGCCCTTCACCAACATGCAGTGTTTCCTTGATTGAATTAGCTCTCACACCAATATTTGCGTCTAGAGCCTTTGCATTGAGGGCTATCTGAAAACGGCTGTGGCGCTGAAGTTGCCTGTGAATGTGGAGTTGGTGGCATGTGAAACCCGCATGTGGAGCATTCGTTTATGTGGGATGCTCTCCAAGCTTCATTTCAGTCCTAGGCACTCAAAGATCACGAAGCATAGAGTGTGAAAACTGAGTTTCCTTGAGAGCTGCTTGGAAGCCTGATGGTGTGTGAAGTTAGCGAGCCAAATGGAGTTGTTCTCCCACAAGAACCACTCGGCTGAATCTTCTTCAATATGCCCTTCACCAACATGCAGTGTTTCCTTGATTGAATTAGCTCTCACACCAATATTTGCGTCTAGAGCCTTTGCATTGAGGGCTATCTGAAAACGGCTGTGGCGCTGAAGTTGCCTGTGAATGTGGAGTTGGTGGCATGTGAAACCCGCAAGAGGAGCATTCGTTTGTGGGATGCTGACCAAGCTTCATTTCAGTCCTAGGCACTCAAAGGGCACTAAGCATAGAGTGTGAAAACTGAGTTTCCTTGAGAGCTGCTTGGAAGCCTGATGGTGTGTGAAGTTAGTGAGCCAAATGGAGTTGTTCTCCCACAAGAACCACTCGGCTGATCCTTCTTCAATATGCCCTTCACCAACATGCAGTGTTTCCTTGATTGAATTAGCTCTCACACCAATATTTGCGTCTAGAGCCTTTGCATTGAGGGCTATCTGAAAACGGCTGTGGCGCTGAAGTTGCCTGTGAATGTGGAGTTGGTGGCATGTGAAAACCGCATGTGGAGCATTCCTTTATGTGGGATGCTCTACCAGGTTCATTTCAGTCCTAGCCATACAAAGGGCACAAAGCATAGAGTGTGAAAACTGAGTTTCCTTGAGAGCTGCTTGGAAGCCTGATGGTGTGTGAAGTTAGTGAGCCAAATGGAGTTGTTCTCCCACAGGAACCACTCGGCTGATCCTTCTTCAATATGCCCTTCACCAACATGCAGTGTTCCTTGATTGAATTAGCTCTCACACCAATATTTGCGTCTAGAGCCTTTGCATTGAGGGCTATCTGAAAACGGCTGTGGCGCTGAAGTTGCCTGTGAATGTGGAGTTGGTGGCATGTGAAACCCGCATGTGGAGCATTCGTTTGTGTGGGATGCTCTACCAGGTTCATTTCAGTCCTAGCCATACAAAGGGCACTAAGCATAGAGTGTGAAAACTGAGTTTCCTTGAGAGCTGCTTGGAAGCCTGATGGTGTGTGAAGTTAGTGAGCCAAATGGAGTTGTTCTCCCACAAGAACCACTCGGCTGATCCTTCTTCAATATGCCCTTCACCAACATGCAGTGTTTCCTTGATTGAATTAGCTCTCACACCAATATTTGCGTCTAGAGCTTTTGCATTGAGGGCTATCTGAAAACGGCTGTGGCGCTGAAGTTGCCTGTGAATGTGGAGTTGGTGGCATGTGAAACCCGCATGTGGAGCATTCGTTTATGTGGGATGCTCTCCAAGCTTCATTTCAGTCCTAGGCACTCAAAGGGCACTAAGCATAGAGTGTGAAAACTGAGTTTCCTTGAGAGCTGCTTGGAAGCCTGATGGTGTGTGAAGTTAGTGAGCCAAATGGAGTTGTTCTCCCACAAGAACCACTCGGCTGATCCTTCTTCAATATGCCCTTCACCAACATGCAGTGTTTCCTTGATTGAATTAGCTCTCACACCAATATTTGCGTCTAGAGCCTTTGCATTGAGGGCTATCTGAAAACGGCTGTGGCGCTGAAGTTGCCTGTGAATGTGGAGTTGGTGGCATGTGAAACCCGCATGTGGAGCATTCGTTTGTGTGGTATGCTCTCCAAGCTTCATTTGATTCCTAGTCACTCAAAGGGCACTAAGCATAGAGTGTGAAAACTGAGTTTCCTTGAGAGCTGCTTGGAAGCCTGATGGTGTGTGAAGTTAGTGAGCCAAATGGAGTTGTTCTCCCACAAGAACCACTCGGCTGATCCTTCTTCAATATGTCCTTCACCAACATGCAGTGTTTTCTTGATTGAATTATCTCTCACACCAATATTTGCGTCTAGAGCCTTTGCATTGAGGGCTATCTGAAAACGGCTGTGGCGCTGAAGTTGCCTGTGAATGTGGAGTTGGTGGCATGTGAAACCCGCATGTGGAGCATTCGTTTGTGTGGGATGCTCTACCAGGTTCATTCCTAGATAATGCACTCAAAGGGCACTAAGCATAGAGTGTGAAAACTGAGTTTCCTTGAGAGCTGCTTGGAAGCCTGATGGTGTGTGAAGTTAGTGAGCCAAATGGAGTTGTTCTCCCACAAGAACCACTCTGCTGATCCTTCTTCAATATGCCCTTCACCAACATGCAGTGTTTCCTTGATTGAATTATCTCTCACACCAATATTTGCGTCTAGAGCCTTTGCATTGAGGGCTATCTGAAAACGGCTGTGGCGCTGAAGTTGCCTGTGAATGTGGAGTTGGTGGCATGTGAAAACCGCATGTGGAGCATTCCTTTATGTGGGATGCTCTACCAGGTTCATTTCAGTCCTAGCCATACAAAGGGCACGAAGCATAGAGTGTGAAAACTGAGTTTCCTTGAGAGCTGCTTGGAAGCCTGATGGTGTGTGAAGTTAGTGAGCCAAATGGAGTTGTTCTCCCACAGGAACCACTCGGCTGATTCTTCTTCAATATGCCCTTCACCAACATGCAGTGTTCCTTGATTGAATTAGCTCTCACACCAATATTTGCGTCTAGAGCCTTTGCATTGAGGGCTATCTGAAAACGGCTGTGGCGCTGAAGTTGCCTGTGAATGTGGAGTTGGTGGCATGTGAAACCCGCATGTGGAGCATTCGTTTGTGTGGGATGCTCTACCAGGTTCATTTCAGTCCTAGCCATACAAAGGGCACTAAGCATAGAGTGTGAAAACTGAGTTTCCTTGAGAGCTGCTTGGAAGCCTGATGGTGTGTGAAGTTAGTGAGCCAAATGGAGTTGTTCTCCCACAAGAACCACTCGGCTGATCCTTCTTCAATATGCCCTTCACCAACATGCAGTGTTTCCTTGATTGAATTAGCTCTCACACCAATATTTGCGTCTAGAGCTTTTGCATTGAGGGCTATCTGAAAACGGCTTGTGGCGCTGAAGTTGCCTGTGAATGTGGAGTTGGTGGCATGTGAAACCCGCATGTGGAGCATTCGTTTATGTGGGATGCTCTCCAAGCTTCATTTCAGTCCTAGGCACTCAAAGGGCACTAAGCATAGAGTGTGAAAACTGAGTTTCCTTGAGAGCTGCTTGGAAGCCTGATGGTGTGTGAAGTTAGTGAGCCAAATGGAGTTGTTCTCCCACAAGAACACACTCGGCTGATCCTTCTTCAATATGCCCTTCACCAACATGCAGTGTTTTCTTGATTGAATTATCACTCACACCAATATTTGCGTCTAGAGCCTTTGCATTGAGGGCTATCTGAAAACGGCTGTGGCGCTGAAGTTGCCTGTGAATGTGGAGTTGGTGGCATGTGAAACCCGCATGTGGAGCATTCCTTTATGTGGGATGCTCTACCAGGTTCATTCCTAGATAATGCACTCAAAGGGCACTAAGCATAGAGTGTGAAAACTGAGTTTCCTTGAGAGCTGCTTGGAAGCCTGATGGTGTGTGAAGTTAGTGAGCCAAATGGAGTTGTTCTCCCACAAGAACCACTCGGCTGATCCTTCTTCAATATGCCCTTCACCAACATGCAGTGTTTCCTTGATTGAATTAGCTCTCACACCAATATTTGCGTCTAGAGCCTTTGCATTGAGGGCTATCTGAAAACGGCTGTGGCGCTGAAGTTGCCTGTGAATGTGGAGTTGGTGGCATGTGAAACCCGCATGTGGAGCATTCCTTTACGTGGCATGCTCTACCAGGTTCATTTCAGTCCTAGCCATACAAAGGGCACAAAGCATAGAGTGTGAAAACTGAGTTTCCTTGATAGCTGCTTGGAAGCCTGATGGTGTGTGAAGTTAGTGAGCCAAATGGAGTTGTTCTCCCACAGGAACCACTCGGCTGATCCTTCTTCAATATGCCCTTCACCAACATGCAGTGTTCCTTGATTGAATTAGCTCTCACACCAATATTTGCGTCTAGAGCCTTTGCATTGAGGGCTATCTGAAAACGGCTGTGGCGCTGAAGTTGCCTGTGAATGTGGAGTTGGTGGCATGTGAAACCCGCATGTGGAGCATTCGTTTGTGTGGGATGCTCTACCAGGTTCATTTCAGTCCTAGCCATACAAAGGGCACTAAGCATAGAGTGTGAAAACTGAGTTTCCTTGAGAGCTGCTTGGAAGCCTGATGGTGTGTGAAGTTAGTGAGCCAAATGGAGTTGTTCTCCCACAAGAACCACTCGGCTGATCCTTCTTCAATATGCCCTTCACCAACATGCAGTGTTTCCTTGATTGAATTAGCTCTCACACCAATATTTGCGTCTAGAGCCTTTGCATTGAGGGCTATCTGAAAACGGCTGTGGCGCTGAAGTTGCCTGTGAATGTGGAGTTGGTGGCATGTGAAAACCGCATGTGGAGCATTCCTTTATGTGGGATGCTCTACCAGGTTCATTTCAGTCCTAGCCATACAAAGGGCACAAAGCATAGAGTGTGAAAACTGAGTTTCCTTGAGAGCTGCTTGGAAGCCTGATGGTGTGTGAAGTTAGCGAGCCAAATGGAGTTGTTCTCCCACAAGAACCACTCGGCTGAATCTTCTTCAATATGCCCTTCACCAACATGCAGTGTTTCCTTGATTGAATTAGCTCTCACACCAATATTTGCGTCTAGAGCCTTTGCATTGAGGGCTATCTGAAAACGGCTGTGGCGCTGAAGTTGCCTGTGAATGTGGAGTTGGTGGCATGTGAAACCCGCAAGAGGAGCATTCGTTTGTGGGATGCTGACCAAGCTTCATTTCAGTCCTAGGCACTCAAAGGGCACTAAGCATAGAGTGTGAAAACTGAGTTTCCTTGAGAGCTGCTTGGAAGCCTGATGGTGTGTGAAGTTAGTGAGCCAAATGGAGTTGTTCTCCCACAAGAACCACTCGGCTGATCCTTCTTCAATATGCCCTTCACCAACATGCAGTGTTTCCTTGATTGAATTAGCTCTCACACCAATATTTGCGTCTAGAGCTTTTGCATTGAGGGCTATCTGAAAACGGCTGTGGCGCTGAAGTTGCCTGTGAATGTGGAGTTGGTGGCATGTGAAACCCGCAAGTGGAGCATTCGTACATGTGGGATGCTCTACCATGTAAATTACTAGTTTATGAACTCAAAGGACAATAAGAATAGAGTGTGAAAACTGAGTTTCCTTGAGAGCTGCTTGGAAGCCTGATGGTGTGTGAAGTTAGTGAGCCAAATGGAGTTGTTCTCCCACAAGAACCACTCGGCTGATCCTTCTTCAATATGCCCTTCACCAACATGCAGTGTTTCCTTGATTGAATTAGCTCTCACACCAATATTTGCGTCTAGAGCCTTTGCATTGAGGGCTATCTGAAAACGGCTGTGGCGCTGAAGTTGCCTGTGAATGTGGAGTTGGTGGCATGTGAAAACCGCATGTGGAGCATTCCTTTATGTGGGATGCTCTACCAGGTTCATTTCAGTCCTAGCCACTCAAAGGGCACAAAGCATAGAGTGTGAAAACTGAGTTTCCTTGAGAGCTGCTTGGAAGCCTGATGGTGTGTGAAGTTAGTGAGCCAAATGGAGTTGTTCTCCCACAGGAACCACTCGGCTGATCCTTCTTCAATATGCCCTTCACCAACATGCAGTGTTCCTTGATTGAATTAGCTCTCACACCAATATTTGCGTCTAGAGCTTTTGCATTGAGGGCTATCTGAAAACGGCTGTGGCGCTGAAGTTGCCTGTGAATGTGGAGTTGGTGGCATGTGAAACCCGCATGTGGAGCATTCGTTTATGTGGGATGCTCTCCAAGCTTCATTTCAGTCCTAGGCACTCAAAGGGCACTAAGCATAGAGTGTGAAAACTGAGTTTCCTTGAGAGCTGCTTGGAAGCCTGATGGTGTGTGAAGTTAGTGAGCCAAATGGAGTTGTTCTCCCACAAGAACCACTCGGCTGATCCTTCTTCAATATGCCCTTCACCAACATGCAGTGTTTCCTTGATTGAATTAGCTCTCACACCAATATTTGCGTCTAGAGCCTTTGCATTGAGGGCTATCTGAAAACGGCTGTGGCGCTGAAGTTGCCTGTGAATGTGGAGTTGGTGGCATGTGAAACCCGCATGTGGAGCATTCGTTTGTGTGGTATGCTCTCCAAGCTTCATTTGATTCCTAGGCACTCAAAGGGCACTAAGCATAGAGTGTGAAAACTGAGTTTCCTTGAGAGCTGCTTGGAAGCCTGATGGTGTGTGAAGTTAGTGAGCCAAATGGAGTTGTTCTCCCACAAGAACCACTCGGCTGATCCTTCTTCAATATGTCCTTCACCAACATGCAGTGTTTTCTTGATTGAATTATCTCTCACACCAATATTTGCGTCTAGAGCCTTTGCATTGAGGGCTATCTGAAAACGGCTGTGGCGCTGAAGTTGCCTGTGAATGTGGAGTTGGTGGCATGTGAAACCCGCATGTCGAGCATTCGTTTGTGTGGGATGCTCTACCAGGTTCATTCCTAGATAATGCACTCAAAGGGCACTAAGCATAGAGTGTGAAAACTGAGTTTCCTTGAGAGCTGCTTGGAAGCCTGATGGTGTGTGAAGTTAGTGAGCCAAATGGAGTTGTTCTCCCACAAGAACCACTCTGCTGATCCTTCTTCAATATGCCCTTCACCAACATGCAGTGTTTCCTTGATTGAATTAGCTCTCACACCAATATTTGCGTCTAGAGCCTTTGCATTGAGGGCTATCTGAAAACGGCTGTGGCGCTGAAGTTGCCTGTGAATGTGGAGTTGGTGGCATGTGAAAACCGCATGTGGAGCATTCCTTTATGTGGGATGCTCTACCAGGTTCATTTCAGTCCTAGCCATACAAAGGGCACAAAGCATAGAGTGTGAAAACTGAGTTTCCTTGAGAGCTGCTTGGAAGCCTGATGGTGTGTGAAGTTAGTGAGCCAAATGGAGTTGTTCTCCCACAGGAACCACTCGGCTGATTCTTCTTCAATATGCCCTTCACCAACATGCAGTGTTCCTTGATTGAATTAGCTCTCACACCAATATTTGCGTCTAGAGCCTTTGCATTGAGGGCTATCTGAAAACGGCTGTGGCGCTGAAGTTGCCTGTAGAATGTGGAGTTGGTGGCATGTGAAACCCGCATGTGGAGCATTCGTTTGTGTGGGATGCTCTACCAGGTTCATTTCAGTCCTAGCCATACAAAGGGCACTAAGCATAGAGTGTGAAAACTGAGTTTCCTTGAGAGCTGCTTGGAAGCCTGATGGTGTGTGAAGTTAGTGAGCCAAATGGAGTTGTTCTCCCACAAGAACACTCGGCTGATCCTTCTTCAATATGCCCTTCACCAACATGCAGTGTTTCCTTGATTGAATTAGCTCTCACACCAATATTTGCGTCTAGAGCTTTTGCATTGAGGGCTATCTGAAAACGGCTGTGGCGCTGAAGTTGCCTGTGAATGTGGAGTTGGTGGCATGTGAAACCCGCATGTGGAGCATTCGTTTATGTGGGATGCTCTCCAAGCTTCATTTGATTCCTAGTCACTCAAAGGGCACTAAGCATAGAGTGTGAAAACTGAGTTTCCTTGAGAGCTGCTTGGAAGCCTGATGGTGTGTGAAGTTAGTGAGCCAAATGGAGTTGTTCTCCCACAAGAACCACTCGTCTGATCCTTCTTCAATATGCCCTTCACCAACATGCAGTGTTTCCTTGATTGAATTAGCTCTCACACCAATATTTGCGTCTAGAGCCTTTGCATTGAGGGCTATCTGAAAACGGCTGTGGCGCTGAAGTTGCCTGTGAATGTGGAGTTGGTGGCATGTGAAATCCGCATGTGGAGCATTCGTGTATGTGTTAATGCTCTCCAAGCTTCATTTGATTCCTAGTCACTCAAAGGGCACAAAGCATAGAGTGTGAAAACTGAGTTTCCTTGAGAGCTGCTTGGAAGCCTGATGGTGTGTGAAGTTAGTGAGCCAAATGGAGTTGTTCTCCCACAAGAACCACTCGGCTGATCCTTCTTCAATATGCCCTTCACCAACATGCAGTGTTTTCTTGATTGAATTATCACTCACACCAATATTTGCGTCTAGAGCCTTTGCATTGAGGGCTATCTGAAAACGGCTGTGGCGCTGAAGTTGCCTGTGAATGTGGAGTTGGTGGCATGTGAAACCCGCATGTGGAGCATTCCTTTATGTGGGATGCTCTACCAGGTTCATTCCTAGATAATGCACTCAAAGGGCACTAAGCATAGAGTGTGAAAACTGAGTTTCCTTGAGAGCTGCTTGGAAGCCTGATGGTGTGTGAAGTTAGTGAGCCAAATGGAGTTGTTCTCCCACAAGAACCACTCTGCTGATCCTTCTTCAATATGCCCTTCACCAACATGCAGTGTTTCCTTGATTGAATTAGCTCTCACACCAATATTTGCGTCTAGAGCCTTTGCATTGAGGGCTATCTGAAAACGGCTGTGGCGCTGAAGTTGCCTGTGAATGTGGAGTTGGTGGCATGTGAAACCCGCATGTGGAGCATTCCTTTACGTGGCATGCTCTACCAGGTTCATTTCAGTCCTAGCCATACAAAGGGCACAAAGCATAGAGTGTGAAAACTGAGTTTCCTTGAGAGCTGCTTGGAAGCCTGATGGTGTGTGAAGTTAGTGAGCCAAATGGAGTTGTTCTCCCACAGGAACCACTCGGCTGATCCTTCTTCAATATGCCCTTCACCAACATGCAGTGTTCCTTGATTGAATTAGCTCTCACACCAATATTTGCGTCTAGAGCCTTTGCATTGAGGGCTATCTGAAAACGGCTGTGGCGCTGAAGTTGCCTGTGAATGTGGAGTTGGTGGCATGTGAAACCCGCATGTGGAGCATTCGTTTGTGTGGGATGCTCTACCAGGTTCATTTCAGTCCTAGCCATACAAAGGGCACTAAGCATAGAGTGTGAAAACTGAGTTTCCTTGAGAGCTGCTTGGAAGCCTGATGGTGTGTGAAGTTAGTGAGCCAAATGGAGTTGTTCTCCCACAAGAACCACTCGGCTGATCCTTCTTCAATATGCCCTTCACCAACATGCAGTGTTTCCTTGATTGAATTAGCTCTCACACCAATATTTGCGTCTAGAGCTTTTGCATTGAGGGCTATCTGAAAACGGCTGTGGCGCTGAAGTTGCCTGTGAATGTGGAGTTGGTGGCATGTGAAACCCGCATGTGGAGCATTCGTTTATGTGGGATGCTCTCCAAGCTTCATTTCAGTCCTAGGCACTCAAAGGGCACTAAGCATAGAGTGTGAAAACTGAGTTTCCTTGAGAGCTGCTTGGAAGCCTGATGGTGTGTGAAGTTAGTGAGCCAAATGGAGTTGTTCTCCCACAAGAACCACTCGGCTGATCCTTCTTCAATATGCCCTTCACCAACATGCAGTGTTTCCTTGATTGAATTAGCTCTCACACCAATATTTGCGTCTAGAGCCTTTGCATTGAGGGCTATCTGAAAACGGCTGTGGCGCTGAAGTTGCCTGTGAATGTGGAGTTGGTGGCATGTGAAACCCGCATGTGGAGCATTCGTTTGTGTGGTATGCTCTCCAAGCTTCATTTGATTCCTAGTCACTCAAAGGGCACTAAGCATAGAGTGTGAAAACTGAGTTTCCTTGAGAGCTGCTTGGAAGCCTGATGGTGTGTGAAGTTAGTGAGCCAAATGGAGTTGTTCTCCCACAAGAACCACTCGGCTGATCCTTCTTCAATATGCCCTTCACCAACATGCAGTGTTTTCTTGATTGAATTATCTCTCACACCAACATTTGCGTCTAGAGCCTTTGCATTGAGGGCTATCTGAAAACGGCTGTGGCGCTGAAGTTGCCTGTGAATGTGGAGTTGGTGGCATGTGAAACCCGCATGTGGAGCATTCGTTTGTGTGGGATGCTCTACCAGGTTCATTTCAGTCCTAGCCATACAAAGGGCACTAAGCATAGAGTGTGAAAACTGAGTTTCCTTGAGAGCTGCTTGGAAGCCTGATGGTGTGTGAAGTTAGTGAGCCAAATGGAGTTGTTCTCCCACAAGAACCACTCTGCTGATCCTTCTTCAATATGCCCTTCACCAATATGCAGTGTTTCCTTGATTGAATTAGCTCTCACACCAATATTTGCGTCTAGAGCCTTTGCATTGAGGGCTATCTGAAAACGGCTGTGGCGCTGAAGTTGCCTGTGAATGTGGAGTTGGTGGCATGTGAAAACCGCATGTGGAGCATTCCTTTATGTGGGATGCTCTACCAGGTTCATTTCAGTCCTAGCCATACAAAGGGCACAAAGCATAGAGTGTGAAAACTGAGTTTCCTTGAGAGCTGCTTGGAAGCCTGATGGTGTGTGAAGTTAGTGAGCCAAATGGAGTTGTTCTCCCACAGGAACCACTCGGCTGATCCTTCTTCAATATGCCCTTCACCAACATGCAGTGTTCCTTGATTGAATTAGCTCTCACACCAATATTTGCGTCTAGAGCCTTTGCATTGAGGGCTATCTGAAAACGGCTGTGGCGCTGAAGTTGCCTGTGAATGTGGAGTTGGTGGCATGTGAAACCCGCATGTGGAGCATTCGTTTGTGTGGGATGCTCTACCAGGTTCATTCCTAGATAATGCACTCAAAGGGCACTAAGCATAGAGTGTGAAAACTGAGTTTCCTTGAGAGCTGCTTGGAAGCCTGATGGTGTGTGAAGTTAGTGAGCCAAATGGAGTTGTTCTCCCACAAGAACCACTCTGCTGATCCTTCTTCAATATGCCCTTCACCAACATGCAGTGTTTCCTTGATTGAATTAGCTCTCACACCAATATTTGCGTCTAGAGCCTTTGCATTGAGGGCTATCTGAAAACGGCTGTGGCGCTGAAGTTGCCTGTGAATGTGGAGTTGGTGGCATGTGAAAACCGCATGTGGAGCATTCCTTTATGTGGGATGCTCTACCAGGTTCATTTCAGTCCTAGCCATACAAAGGGCACAAAGCATAGAGTGTGAAAACTGAGTTTCCTTGAGAGCTGCTTGGAAGCCTGATGGTGTGTGAAGTTAGTGAGCCAAATGGAGTTGTTCTCCCACAGGAACCACTCGGCTGATCCTTCTTCAATATGCCCTTCACCAACATGCAGTGTTCCTTGATTGAATTAGCTCTCACACCAATATTTGCGTCTAGAGCCTTTGCATTGAGGGCTATCTGAAAACGGCTGTGGCGCTGAAGTTGCCTGTGAATGTGGAGTTGGTGGCATGAGAAACCCGCATGTGGAGCATTCGTTTGTGTGGGATGCTCTACCAGGTTCATTTCAGTCCTAGCCATACAAAGGGCACTAAGCATAGAGTGTGAAAACTGAGTTTCCTTGAGAGCTGCTTGGAAGCCTGATGGTGTGTGAAGTTAGTGAGCCAAATGGAGTTGTTCTCCCACAAGAACCACTCGGCTGATCCTTCTTCAATATGCCCTTCACCAACATGCAGTGTTTCCTTGATTGAATTAGCTCTCACACCAATATTTGCGTCTAGAGCTTTTGCATTGAGGGCTATCTGAAAACGGCTGTGGCGCTGAAGTTGCCTGTGAATGTGGAGTTGGTGGCATGTGAAACCCGCATGTGGAGCATTCGTTTATGTGGGATGCTCTCCAAGCTTCATTTCAGTCCTAGGCACTCAAAGGGCACTAAGCATAGAGTGTGAAAACTGAGTTTCCTTGAGAGCTGCTTGGAAGCCTGATGGTGTGTGAAGTTAGTGAGCCAAATGGAGTTGTTCTCCCACAAGAACCACTCTGCTGATCCTTCTTCAATATGCCCTTCACCAACATGCAGTGTTTCCTTGATTGAATTAGCTCTCACACCAATATTTGCGTCTAGAGCCTTTGCATTGAGGGCTATCTGAAAACGGCTGTGGCGCTGAAGTTGCCTGTGAATGTGGAGTTGGTGGCATGTGAAACCCGCATGTGGAGCATTCGTTTGTGTGGTATGCTCTCCAAGCTTCATTTGATTCCTAGGCACTCAAAGGGCACTAAGCATAGAGTGTGAAAACTGAGTTTCCTTGAGAGCTGCTTGGAAGCCTGATGGTGTGTGAAGTTAGTGAGCCAAATGGAGTTGTTCTCCCACAAGAACCACTCGGCTGATCCTTCTTCAACATGCCCTTCACCAACATGCAGTGTTTCCTTGATTGAATTAGCTCTCACACCAATATTTGCGTCTAGAGCCTTTGCATTGAGGGCTATCTGAAAACGGCTGTGGCGCTGAAGTTGCCTGTGAATGTGGAGTTGGTGGCATGTGAAACCCGCATGTGGAGCATTCGTTTGTGTGGGATGCTCTACCAGGTTCATTCCTAGATAATGCACTCAAAGTGCACTAAGCATAGAGTGTGAAAACTGAGTTTCCTTGAGAGCTGCTTGGAAGCCTGATGGTGTGTGAAGTTAGCGAGCCAAATGGAGTTGTTCTCCCACAAGAACCACTCGGCTGATCCTTCTTCAATATGCCCTTCACCAACATGCAGTGTTTCCTTGATTGAATTAGCTCTCACACCAATATTTGCGTCTAGAGCCTTTGCATTGAGGGCTATCTGAAAACGGCTGTGGCGCTGAAGTTGCCTGTGAATGTGGAGTTGGTGGCATGTGAAACCCGCATGTGGAGCATTCGTTTGTGTGGGATGCTGACCAAGCTTCATTTCAGTCCTAGGAACACAAAGAGCACTAAGCATAGAGTGTGAAAACTGAGTTTCCTTGAGAGCTGCTTGGAAGCCTGATGGTGTGTGAAGTTAGTGAGCCAAATGGAGTTGTTCTCCCACAAGAACCACTCTGCTGATCCTTCTTCAATATGCCCTTCACCAACATGCAGTGTTTCCTTGATTGAATTAGCTCTCACACCAATATTTGCGTCTAGAGCCTTTGCATTGAGGGCTATCTGAAAACGACTGTGGCGCTGAAGTTGCCTGTGAATGTGGAGTTGGTGGCATGTGATACCCGCAAGTGGAGCATTCGTACATGTGGGATGCTCTACCATGTTCATTCCTAGATAATGCACTCAAAGAGCACTAAGCATAGAGTGTGAAAACTGAGTTTCCTTGAGAGCTGCTTGGAAGCCTGATGGTGTGTGAAGTTAGTGAGCCAAATGGAGTTGTTCTCCTACAAGAACCACTCGGCTGATCCTTCTTCAATATGCCCTTCACCAACATGCAGTGTTTCCTTGATTGAATTAGCTCTCACACCAATATTTGCGTCTAGAGCCTTTGCATTGAGGGCTATCTGAAAACGGCTGTGGCGCTGAAGTTGCCTGTGAATGTGGAGTTGGTGGCATGTGAAACCCGCTTGTGGAGCATTCGTTTATGTGGGATGCTCTCCAAGCTTCATTTCAGTCCTAGGCACTCAAAGGGCACTAAGCATAGAGTGTGAAAACTGAGTTTCCTTGAGAGCTGCTTGGAAGCCTGATGGTGTGTGAAGTTAGTGAGCCAAATGGAGTTGTTCTCCCACAAGAACCACTCGGCTGATCCTTCTTCAATATGCCCTTCACCAACATGCAGTGTTTTCTTGGTTGAATTATCTCTCACACCAATATTTGCGTCTAGAGCCTTTGCATTGAGGGCTATCTGAAAACGGCTGTGGCGCTGAAGTTGCCTGTGAATGTGGAGTTGGTGGCATGTGAAACCCGCATGTGGAGCATTCGTTTGTGTGGGATGCTCTACCAGGTTCATTCCTAGATAATGCACTCAAAGGGGACTAAGCATAGAGTGTGAAAACTGAGTTTCCTTGAGAGCTGCTTGGAAGCCTGATGGTGTGTGAAGTTAGTGAGCCAAATGGAGTTGTTCTCCCACAAGAACCACTCTGCTGATCCTTCTTCAATATGCCCTTCACCAACATGCAGTGTTTCCTTGATTGAATTAGCTCTCACACCAATATTTGCGTCTAGAGCCTTTGCATTGAGGGCTATCTGAAAACGGCTGTGGCGCTGAAGTTGCCTGTGAATGTGGAGTTGGTGGCATGTGAAAACCGCATGTGGAGCATTCCTTTATGTGGGATGCTCTACCAGGTTCATTTCAGTCCTAGCCATACAAAGGGCACAAAGCATAGAGTGTGAAAACTGAGTTTCCTTGAGAGCTGCTTGGAAGCCTGATGGTGTGTGAAGTTAGTGAGCCAAATGGAGTTGTTCTCCCACAGGAACCACTCGGCTGATCCTTCTTCAATATGCCCTTCACCAACATGCAGTGTTCCTTGATTGAATTAGCTCTCACACCAATATTTGCGTCTAGAGCCTTTGCATTGAGGGCTATCTGAAAACGGCTGTGGCGCTGAAGTTGCCTGTGAATGTGGAGTTGGTGGCATGTGAAACCCGCATGTGGAGCATTCGTTTGTGTGGGATGCTCTACCAGGTTCATTTCAGTCCTAGCCATACAAAGGGCACTAAGCATAGAGTGTGAAAACTGAGTTTCCTTGAGAGCTGCTTGGAAGCCTGATGGTGTGTGAAGTTAGTGAGCCAAATGGAGTTGTTCTCCCACAAGAACCACTCGGCTGATCCTTCTTCAATATGCCCTTCACCAACATGCAGTGTTTCCTTGATTGAATTAGCTCTCACACCAATATTTGCGTCTAGAGCTTTTGCATTGAGGGCTATCTGAAAACGGCTGTGGCGCTGAAGTTGCCTGTGAATGTGGAGTTGGTGGCATGTGAAACCCGCATGTGGAGCATTCGTTTATGTGGGATGCTCTCCAAGCTTCATTTCAGTCCTAGGCACTCAAAGGGCACTAAGCATAGAGTGTGAAAACTGAGTTTCCTTGAGAGCTGCTTGGAAGCCTGATGGTGTGTGAAGTTAGTGAGCCAAATGGAGTTGTTCTCCCACAAGAACCACTCGGCTGATCCTTCTTCAATATGCCCTTCACCAACATGCAGTGTTTCCTTGATTGAATTAGCTCTCACACCAATATTTGCGTCTAGAGCCTTTGCATTGAGGGCTATCTGAAAACGGCTGTGGCGCTGAAGTTGCCTGTGAATGTGGAGTTGGTGGCATGTGAAACCCGCATGTGGAGCATTCGTTTGTGTGGGATGCTCTCCAAGCTTCATTTGATTCCTAGGCACTCAAAGGGCACTAAGCATAGAGTGTGAAAACTGAGTTTCCTTGAGAGCTGCTTGGAAGCCTGATGGTGTGTGAAGTTAGTGAGCCAAATGGAGTTGTTCTCCCACAAGAACCACTCTGCTGATCCTTCTTCAATATGCCCTTCACCAACATGCAGTGTTTCCTTGATTGAATTAGCTCTCACACCAATATTTGCGTCTAGAGCCTTTGCATTGAGGGCTATCTGAAAACGGCTGTGGCGCTGAAGTTGCCTGTGAATGTGGAGTTGGTGGCATGTGAAACCCGCATGTGGAGCATTCCTTTATGTGGGATGCTCTACCAGGTTCATTTCAGTCCTAGCCATACAAAGGGCACAAAGCATAGAGTGTGAAAACTGAGTTTCCTTGAGAGCTGCTTGGAAGCCTGATGGTGTGTGAAGTTAGTGAGCCAAATGGAGTTGTTCTCCCACAGGAACCACTCGGCTGATCCTTCTTCAATATGCCCTGCACCAACATGCAGTGTTCCTTGATTGAATTAGCTCTCACACCAATATTTGCGTCTAGAGCCTTTGCATTGAGGGCTATCTGAAAACGGCTGTGGCGCTGAAGTTGCCTGTGAATGTGGAGTTGGTGGCATGAGAAAACCGCATGTGGAGCATTCGTTTGTGTGGGATGCTCTACCAGGTTCATTTCAGTCCTAGCCATACAAAGGGCACTAAGCATAGAGTGTGAAAACTGAGTTTCCTTCGAGAGCTGCTTGGAAGCCTGCATGGTGTGTGAAGTTAGTGAGCCAAATGGAGTTGTTCTCCCACAAGAACCACTCGGCTGATCCTTCTTCAATATGCCCTTCACCAACATGCAGTGTTTCCTTGATTGAATTAGCTCTCACACCAATATTTGCGTCTAGAGCTTTTGCATTGAGGGCTATCTGAAAACGGCTGTGGCGCTGAAGTTGCCTGTGAATGTGGAGTTGGTGGCATGTTGAAACCCGCATGTAGAGCATTCGTTTGTGTGGATGCTCTCCAAGCTTCATTTCAGTCCTTAGGCACTCAAAGGGCACTAAGCATAGAGTGTGAAAACTGAGTTTCCTTGAGAGCTGCTTGGAAGCCTGATGGTGTGTGAAGTTAGTGAGCCAAATGGAGTTGTTCTCCCACAAGAACCACTCGGCTGATCTTCTTCAATATGCCCTTCACCAACATGCAGTGTTTCCTTGATTGAATTAGCTCTCACACCAATATTTGCGTCTAGAGCCTTTGCATTGAGGGCTATCTGAAAACGGCTGTGGCGCTGAAGTTGCCTGTGAATGTGGTGAGTTGGATGCATGTGAAACCCGCATGTGGAGCATTCGTTTGTGTGGTATGCTCTCCAAGCTTCATTTGATTCCTAGGCACTCAAAGGGCACTAAGCATAGAGTGTGAAAACTGAGTTTCCTTGAGAGCTGCTTGGAAGCCTGATGGTGTGTGAAGTTAGGGAGCCAAATGGAGTTGTTCTCCCACAAGAACCACTCGGCTGATCCTTCTTCAATATGCCCTTCACCAACATGCAAGTGTTTTCTTGATTGAATTATCTCTCACACCAATATTTGCGTCTAGAGCCTTTGCATTGAGGGCTATCTGAAAACGGCTGTGGCGCTGAAGTTGCCTGTGAATGTGGAGTTGGTGGCATGTGAAACCCGCATGTGGAGCATTCGTTTGTGTGGGATGCTCTACCAGGTTCATTCCTAGATAATGCACTCAAAGGGCACTAAGCATAGAGTGTGAAAACTGAGTTTCCTTGAGAGCTGCTTGGAAGCTGATGGTGTGTGAAGTTAGTGAGCCAAATGGAGTTGTTCTCCCCACAAGAACCACTCTGCTGATCCTTCTTCAATATGCCCTTCACCAACATGCAGTGTTTCCTTGATTGAATTAGCTCTCACACCAATATTTGCATCTAGAGCCTTTGCATTGAGGGCTATCTGAAAACGGCTGTGGCGCTGAAGTTGCCTGTAAATGTGGAGTTGGTGGCATGTGAAACCCGCATGTGGAGCATTCGTTTATGTGGGATGCTCTACAGGTTCATTTCAGTCCTAGGCACTCAAAGGGCACTAAGCATAGAGTGTGAAAACTGAGTTTCCTTGAGAGCTGCTTGGAAGCCTGATGGTGTGTGAAGTTAGTGAGCCAAATGGAGTTGTTCTCCCACAAGAACCACTCGGCTGATCCTTCTTCAACATGCCTTCACCAACATGCAGTGTTTCCTTGATTGAATTAGCTCTCACACCAATATTTGCGTCTAGAGCCTTTGCATTGAGGGCTATCTGAAAACGGCTGTGGCGCTGAAGTTGCCTGTG
Source organism: Ochotona princeps (assembly GCF_030435755.1). NCBI lineage: Eukaryota > Metazoa > Chordata > Mammalia > Lagomorpha > Ochotonidae > Ochotona > Ochotona princeps. The sequence goes on along the minus strand of NW_026699859.1, from coordinate 80,515 downwards.
AATGTGGAGTTGGTGGCATGTGAAACCCGCATGTGGAGCATTCGTTTGTGTGGGATGCTCTACCACGTTCATTCCTAGATAATGCACTCAAAGTGCACTAAGCATAGAGTGTGAAAACTGAGTTTCCTTGAGAGCTGCTTGGAAGCCTGATGGTGTGTGAAGTTAGCGAGCCAAATGGAGTTGTTCTCCCACAAGAACCACTCGGCTGATCCTTCTTCAATATGCCCTTAACCAACATGCAGTGTTTCCTTGATTGAATTAGCTCTCACACCAATATTTGCGTCTAGAGCCTTTGCATTGAGGGCTATCTGAAAACGGCTGTGGCGCTGAAGTTGCCTGTGAATGTGGAGTTGGTGGCATGTGAAACCCGCATGTGGAGCATTCGTTTGTGTGGGATGCTGACCAAGCTTCATTTCAGTCCTAGGAACACAAAGAGCACTAAGCATAGAGTGTGAAAACTGAGTTTCCTTGAGAGCTGCTTGGAAGCCTGATGGTGTGTGAAGTTAGTGAGCCAAATGGAGTTGTTCTCCCACAAGAACCACTCTGCTGATCCTTCTTCAATATGCCCTTCACCAACATGCAGTGTTTCCTTGATTGAATTAGCTCTCACACCAATATTTGCGTCTAGAGCCTTTGCATTGAGGGCTATCTGAAAACGACTGTGGCGCTGAAGTTGCCTGTGAATGTGGAGTTGGTGGCATGTGAAACCCGCAAGTGGAAGCATTCGTACATGTGGGATGCTCTACCATGTTCATTCCTAGATAATGCACTCAAAGAGCACTAAGCATAGAGTGTGAAAACTGAGTTTCCTTGAGAGCTGCTTGGAAGCCTGATGGTTGTGTGAAGTTAGTGAGCCAAATGGAGTTGTTCTCCTACAAGAACCACTCGGCTGATCCTTCTTCAATATGCCCTTCACCAACATGCAGTGTTTCCTTGATTGAATTAGCTCTCACACCAATATTTGCGTCTAGAGCCTTTGCATTGAGGGCTATCTGAAAACGGCTGTGGCGCTGAAGTTGCCTGTGAATGTGGAGTTGGTGGCATGTGAAACCCGCTTGTGGAGCATTCGTTTGTGTGGGATGCTCTACCAGGTTCATTCCTAGATAATGCACTCAAAGGGCACTAAGCATAGAGTGTGAAAACTGAGTTTCCTTGAGAGCTGCTTGGAAGCCTGATGGTGTGTGAAGTTAGTGAGCCAAATGGAGTTGTTCTCCCACAAGAACCACTCTGCTGATCCTTCTTCAATATGCCCTTCACCAACATGCAGTGTTTCCTTGATTGAATTAGCTCTCACACCAATATTTGCGTCTAGAGCCTTTGCATTGAGGGCTATCTGAAAACGGCTGTTGCGCTGAAGTTGCCTGTGAATGTGGAGTTGGTGGCATGTGAAACCCGCATGTGGAGCATTCGTTTATGTGGGATGCTCTACCAGGTTCATTTCAGTCCTAGGCACTCAAAGGGCACTAAGCATAGAGTGTGAAAACTGAGTTTCCTTGAGAGCTGCTTGGAAGCCTGATGGTGTGTGAAGTTAGTGAGCCAAATGGAGTTGTTCTCCCACAAGAACCACTCGGCTGATCCTTCTTCAACATGCCCTTCACCAACATGCAGTGTTTCCTTGATTGAATTAGCTCTCACACCAATATTTGCGTCTAGGGCCTTTGCATTGAGGGCTATCTGAAAACGGCTGTGGCGCTGAAGTTGCCTGTGAATGTGGAGTTGGTGGCATGTGAAACCCGCATGTGGAGCATTCGTTTGTGTGGGATGCTCTACCAGGTTCATTCCTAGATAATGCACTCAAAGTGCACTAAGCATAGAGTGTGAAAACTGAGTTTCCTTGAGAGCTGCTTGGAAGCCTGATGGTGTGTGAAGTTAGCGAGCCAAATGGAGTTGTTCTCCCACAAAAACCACTCGGCTGATCCTTCTTCAATATGCCCTTCACCAACATGCAGTGTTTCCTTGATTGAATTAGCTCTCACACCAATATTTGCGTCTAGAGCCTTTGCATTGAGGGCTATCTGAAAACGGCTGTGGCGCTGAAGTTGCCTGTGAATGTGGAGTTGGTGGCATGTGAAACCCGCATGTGGAGCATTCGTTTGTGTGGGATGCTGACCAAGCTTCATTTCAGTCCTAGGAACACAAAGAGCACTAAGCATAGAGTGTGAAAACTGAGTTTCCTTGAGAGCTGCTTGGAAGCCTGATGGTGTGTGAAGTTAGTGAGCCAAATGGAGTTGTTCTCCCACAAGAACCACTCTGCTGATCCTTCTTCAATATGCCCTTCACCAACATGCAGTGTTTCCTTGATTGAATTAGCTCTCACACCAATATTTGCGTCTAGAGCCTTTGCATTGAGGGCTATCTGAAAACGACTGTGGCGCTGAAGTTGCCTGTGAATGTGGAGTTGGTGGCATGTGATACCCGCAAGTGGAGCATTCGTACATGTGGGATGCTCTACCATGTTCATTCCTAGATAATGCACTCAAAGAGCACTAAGCATAGAGTGTGAAAACTGAGTTTCCTTGAGAGCTGCTTGGAAGCCTGATGGTGTGTGAAGTTAGTGAGCCAAATGGAGTTGTTCTCCTACAAGAACCACTCGGCTGATCCTTCTTCAATATGCCCTTCACCAACATGCAGTGTTTCCTTGATTGAATTAGCTCTCACACCAATATTTGCGTCTAGAGCCTTTGCATTGAGGGCTATCTGAAAACGGCTGTGGCGCTGAAGTTGCCTGTGAATGTGGAGTTGGTGGCATGTGAAACCCGCTTGTGGAGCATTCGTTTGTGTGGGATGCTCTACCAGGTTCATTCCTAGATAATGCACTCAAAGGGCACTAAGCATAGAGTGTGAAAACTGAGTTTCCTTGAGAGCTGCTTGGAAGCCTGATGGTGTGTGAAGTTAGTGAGCCAAATGGAGTTGTTCTCCCACAGGAACCACTCGGCTGATCCTTCTTCAATATGCCCTTCACCAACATGCAGTGTTCCTTGATTGAATTAGCTCTCACACCAATATTTGAGTCTAGAGCCTTTGCATTGAGGGCTATCTGAAAACGGCTGTGGCGCTGAAGTTGCCTGTGAATGTGGAGTTGGTGGCATGTGAAACCCGCATGTGGAGCATTCGTTTGTGTGGGATGCTCTACCAGGTTCATTTCAGTCCTAGCCATACAAAGGGCACTAAGCATAGAGTGTGAAAACTGAGTTTCCTTGAGAGCTGCTTGGAAGCCTGATGGTGTGTGAAGTTAGTGAGCCAAATGGAGTTGTTCTCCCACAAGAACCACTCGGCTGATCCTTCTTCAATATGCCCTTCACCAACATGCAGTGTTTCCTTGATTGAATTAGCTCTCACACCAATATTTGCGTCTAGAGCCTTTGCATTGAGGGCTATCTGAAAACGGCTGTGGCGCTGAAGTTGCCTGTGAATGTGGAGTTGGTGGCATGTGAAACCCGCATGTGGAGCATTCGTTTGTGTGGTATGCTCTCCAAGCTTCATTTGATTCCTAGGCACTCAAAGGGCACTAAGCATAGAGTGTGAAAACTGAGTTTCCTTGAGAGCTGCTTGGAAGCCTGATGGTGTGTGAAGTTAGGGAGCCAAATGGAGTTGTTCTCCCACAAGAACCACTCGGCTGATCCTTCTTCAATATGCCCTTCACCAACATGCAGTGTTTTCTTGATTGAATTATCTCTCACACCAATATTTGCGTCTAGAGCCTTTGCATTGAGGGCTATCTGAAAACGGCTGTGGCGCTGAAGTTGCCTGTGAATGTGGAGTTGGTGGCATGTGAAACCCGCATGTGGAGCATTCGTTTGTGTGGGATGCTCTACCAGGTTCATTCCTAGATAATGCACTCAAAGGGCACTAAGCATAGAGTGTGAAAACTGAGTTTCCTTGAGAGCTGCTTGGAAGCCTGATGGTGTGTGAAGTTAGTGAGCCAAATGGAGTTGTTCTCCCACAAGAACCACTCTGCTGATCCTTCTTCAATATGCCCTTCACCAACATGCAGTGTTTCCTTGATTGAATTAGCTCTCACACCAATATTTGCATCTAGAGCCTTTGCATTGAGGGCTATCTGAAAACGGCTGTGGCGCTGAAGTTGCCTGTAAATGTGGAGTTGGTGGCATGTGAAACCCGCATGTGGAGCATTCGTTTATGTGGGATGCTCTACCAGGTTCATTTCAGTCCTAGGCACTCAAAGGGCACTAAGCATAGAGTGTGAAAACTGAGTTTCCTTGAGAGCTGCTTGGAAGCCTGATGGTGTGTGAAGTTAGTGAGCCAAATGGAGTTGTTCTCCCACAAGAACCACTCTGCTGATCCTTCTTCAATATGCCCTTCACCAACATGCAGTGTTTCCTTGATTGAATTAGCTCTCACACCAATATTTGCATCTAGAGCCTTTGCATTGAGGGCTATCTGAAAACGGCTGTGGCGCTGAAGTTGCCTGTGAATGTGGAGTTGGTGGCATGTGAAACCCGCTTGTGGAGCATTCGTTTGTGTGGGATGCTCTACCAGGTTCATTCCTAGATAATGCACTCAAAGGGCACTAAGCATAGAGTGTGAAAACTGAGTTTCCTTGAGAGCTGCTTGGAAGCCTGATGGTGTGTGAAGTTAGTGAGCCAAATGGAGTTGTTCTCCCACAGGAACCACTCGGCTGATCCTTCTTCAATATGCCCTTCACCAACATGCAGTGTTCCTTGATTGAATTAGCTCTCACACCAATATTTGAGTCTAGAGCCTTTGCATTGAGGGCTATCTGAAAACGGCTGTGGCGCTGAAGTTGCCTGTGAATGTGGAGTTGGTGGCATGTGAAACCCGCATGTGGAGCATTCGTTTGTGTGGGATGCTCTACCAGGTTCATTTCAGTCCTAGCCATACAAAGGGCACTAAGCATAGAGTGTGAAAACTGAGTTTCCTTGAGAGCTGCTTGGAAGCCTGATGGTGTGTGAAGTTAGTGAGCCAAATGGAGTTGTTCTCCCACAAGAACCACTCGGCTGATCCTTCTTCAATATGCCCTTCACCAACATGCAGTGTTTCCTTGATTGAATTAGCTCTCACACCAATATTTGCGTCTAGAGCCTTTGCATTGAGGGCTATCTGAAAACGGCTGTGGCGCTGAAGTTGCCTGTGAATGTGGAGTTGGTGGCATGTGAAACCCGCATGTGGAGCATTCGTTTGTGTGGTATGCTCTCCAAGCTTCATTTGATTCCTAGGCACTCAAAGGGCACTAAGCATAGAGTGTGAAAACTGAGTTTCCTTGAGAGCTGCTTGGAAGCCTGATGGTGTGTGAAGTTAGGGAGCCAAATGGAGTTGTTCTCCCACAAGAACCACTCGGCTGATCCTTCTTCAATATGCCCTTCACCAACATGCAGTGTTTTCTTGATTGAATTATCTCTCACACCAATATTTGCGTCTAGAGCCTTTGCATTGAGGGCTATCTGAAAACGGCTGTGGCGCTGAAGTTGCCTGTGAATGTGGAGTTGGTGGCATGTGAAACCCGCATGTGGAGCATTCGTTTGTGTGGGATGCTCTACCAGGTTCATTCCTAGATAATGCACTCAAAGGGCACTAAGCATAGAGTGTGAAAACTGAGTTTCCTTGAGAGCTGCTTGGAAGCCTGATGGTGTGTGAAGTTAGTGAGCCAAATGGAGTTGTTCTCCCACAAGAACCACTCTGCTGATCCTTCTTCAATATGCCCTTCACCAACATGCAGTGTTTCCTTGATTGAATTAGCTCTCACACCAATATTTGCATCTAGAGCCTTTGCATTGAGGGCTATCTGAAAACGGCTGTGGCGCTGAAGTTGCCTGTAAATGTGGAGTTGGTGGCATGTGAAACCCGCATGTGGAGCATTCGTTTATGTGGGATGCTCTACCAGGTTCATTTCAGTCCTAGGCACTCAAAGGGCACTAAGCATAGAGTGTGAAAACTGAGTTTCCTTGAGAGCTGCTTGGAAGCCTGATGGTGTGTGAAGTTAGTGAGCCAAATGGAGTTGTTCTCCCACAAGAACCACTCGGCTGATCCTTCTTCAACATGCCCTTCACCAACATGCAGTGTTTCCTTGATTGAATTAGCTCTCACACCAATATTTGCGTCTAGAGCCTTTGCATTGAGGGCTATCTGCAAACGGCTGTGGCGCTGAAGTTGCCTGTGAATGTGGAGTTGGTGGCATGTGAAACCCGCATGTGGAGCATTCGTTTGTGTGGGATGCTCTACCAGGTTCATTCCTAGATAATGCACTCAAAGTGCACTAAGCATAGAGTGTGAAAACTGAGTTTCCTTGAGAGCTGCTTGGAAGCCTGATGGTGTGTGAAGTTAGCGAGCCAAATGGAGTTGTTCTCCCACAAGAACCACTCGGCTGATCCTTCTTCAATATGCCCTTCACCAACATGCAGTGTTTCCTTGATTGAATTAGCTCTCACACCAATATTTGCGTCTAGAGCCTTTGCATTGAGGGCTATCTGAAAACGGCTGTGGCGCTGAAGTTGCCTGTGAATGTGGAGTTGGTGGCATGTGAAACCCGCATGTGGAGCATTCGTTTGTGCGGGATGCTGACCAAGCTTCATTTCAGTCCTAGGAACACAAAGAGCACTAAGCATAGAGTGTGAAAACTGAGTTTCCTTGAGAGCTGCTTGGAAGCCTGATGGTGTGTGAAGTTAGTGAGCCAAATGGAGTTGTTCTCCCACAAGAACCACTCGGCTGATCCTTCTTCAATATGCCCTTCACCAACATGCAGTGTTTCCTTGATTGAATTAGCTCTCACACCAATATTTGCGTCTAGAGCCTTTGCATTGAGGGCTATCTGAAAACGGCTGTGGCGCTGAAGTTGCCTGTGAATGTGGAGTTGGTGGCATGTGAAAACCGCATGTGGAGCATTCGTACGTGTGGGATGCTCTACCATGTTCTTTCCTAGATAATGCACTCAAAGGGCACTAAGCATAGAGTGTGAAAACTGAGTTTCCTTGAGAGCTGCTTGGAAGCCTGATGGTGTGTGAAGTTAGGGAGCCAAATGGAGTTGTTCTCCCACAGGAACCACTCGGCTGATCCTTCTTCAATATGCCCTTCACCAACATGCAGTGTTTCCTTGATTGAATTAGCTCTCACACCAATATTTGCGTCTAGAGCCTTTGCATTGAGGGCTATCTGAAAACGGCTGTGGCGCTGAAGTTGCCTGTGAATGTGGAGTTGGTGGCATGTGAAACCCGCATGTGGAGCATTCGTTTGTGTGGGATGCTGACAAAGCTTCATTTCAGTCCTAGGCACTCAAAGAGCACGAAGCATAGAGTGTGAAAACTGAGTTTCCTTGAGAGCTGCTTGGAAGCCTGATGGTGTGTGAATTTAGGGCGCCAAATGGTGTTGTTCTCCCACAAGAACCACTCGGCTGATCCTTCTTCAATATGCCCTTCACCAACATGCAGTGTTTCCTTGATTGAATTAGCTCTCACACCAATATTTGCGTCTAGAGCCTTTGCATTGAGGGCTAACTGAAAACGGCTGTGGCGCTGAAATTGCCTGTGAATGTGGAGTTGGTGGCATGTGAAACCCGCATGTGGAGCATTCGTTTGTGTGGGATGCTCTACCAGGTTCATTCCTAGATAATGCACTCAAAGGGCACTAAGCATAGAGTGTGAAAACTGAGTTTCCTTGAGAGCTGCTTGCAAGCCTGATGGTGTGTGAAGTTAGTGAGCCAAATGGAGTTGTTCTCCCACAAGAACCACTCGGCTGATCCTTCTTCAATATGCCCTTCACCAACATGCAGTGTTTCCTTGATTGAATTAGCTCTCACACCAATATTTGCGTCTAGAGCCTTTGCATTGAGGGCTATCTGAAAACGGCTGTGGCGCTGAAGTTGCCTGTGAATGTGGAGTTGGTGGCATGTGAAAACCGCCTGTGGAGCATTCGTACGTGTGGGATGCTCTACCATGTTCATTCCTAGATAATGCACTCAAAGGGTACTAAGCATAGAGTGTGAAAACTGAGTTTCCTTGAGAGCTGCTTGGAAGCCTGATGGTGTGTGAAGTTAGTGAGCCAAATGGAGTTGTTCTCCCACAGGAACCACTTGGCTGATCCTTCTTCAATATGCCCTTCACCAACATGCAGTGTTTCCTTGATTGAATTAGCTCTCACACCAATATTTGCGTCTAGAGCCTTTGCATTGAGGGCTATCTGAAAACGGCTGTGGTGCTGAAGTTGCCTGTGAATGTGGAGTTGGTGGCATGTGAAACCCGCATGTGGAGCATTCCTTTATGTGGGATGCTCTCCAAGCTTCATTTCAGTCCTAGGCACTCAAAGGGCACTAAGCATAGAGTGTGAAAACTGAGTTTCCTTGAGAGCTGCTTGGAAGCCTGATGGTGTGTGAAGTTAGTGAGCCAAATGGAGTTGTTCTCCCACAAGAACCACTCGGCTGATCCTTCTTCAATATGCCCTTCACCAAAATGCAGTGTTTCCTTGATTGAATTAGCTCTCACACCAATATTTGCGTCTAGAGCCTTTGCATTGAGGGCTATCTGAAAACGGCTGTGGCGTTGAAGTTGCCTGTGAATGTGGAGTTGGTGGCATGTGAAACCCGCATGTGGAGCATTCGTTTGTGTGGGATGCTGACCAAGCTTCATTTCAGTCCTAGGAACACAAAGAGCACTAAGCATAGAGTGTGAAAACTGAGTTTCCTTGAGAGCTGCTTGGAAGCCTGATGGTGTGTGAAGTTAGTGAGCCAAATGGAGTTGTTCTCCCACAAGAACCACTCGGCTGATCCTTGTTCAATATGCCCTTCACCAACATGCAGTGTTTCCTTGATTGAATTAGCTCTCACACCAATATTTGCGTCTAGAGCCTTTGCATTGAGGGCTATCTGAAAACGGCTGTGGCGCTGAAGTTGCCTGTGAATGTGGAGTTGGTGGCATGTGAAACCCGCATGTGGAGCATTCGTTTGTGTGGGATGCTCTACCATGTTCATTCCTAGATAATGCACTCAAAGGGCACTAAGCATAGAGTGTGAAAACTGAGTTTCCTTGAGAGCTGCTTGGAAGCCTGATGGTGTGTGAAGTTAGTGAGCCAAATGGAGTTGTTCTCCCACAAGAACCACTTGGCTGATCCTTCTTCAATATGCCCTTCACCAACATGCAGTGTTTCCTTGATTGAATTAGCTCTCACACCAATATTTGCGTCTAGAGCCTTTGCATTGAGGGCTATCTGAAAACGGCTGTGGCGCTGAAGTTGCCTGTGAATGTGGAGTTGGTGGCATGTGAAACCCGCATGTGGAGCATTCGTTTGTGTGGGATGCTGACCAAGCTTCATTTCAGTCCTAGGAACACAAAGAGCACTAAGCATAGAGTGTGAAAACTGAGTTTCCTTGAGAGCTGCTTGGAAGCCTGATGGTGTGTGAAGTTAGTGAGCCAAATGGAGTTGTTCTCCCACAAGAACCACTCGGCTGATCCTTCTTCAATATGCCCTTCACCAACATGCAGTGTTTCCTTGATTGAATTAGCTCTCACACCAATATTTGCGTCTAGAGCCTTTGCTTTGAGGGCTATCTGAAAACGGCTGTGGCGCTGAAGTTGCCTGTGAATGTGGAGTTGGTGGCATGTGAAACCCGCATGTGGAGCATTCGTTTGTGTGGGATGCTACCAGGTTCATTCCTAGATAATGCACTCAAAGGGCAATAAGAATAGAGTGTGAAAACTGAGTTTCCTTGAGAGCTGCTTGGAAGCCTGATGGTGTGTGAAGTTAGTGAGCCAAATTTAGTTGTTCTCCCACAAGAACCACTCGGCTGATTCTTCTTCAATATGCCCTTCACCAACATGCAGTGTTTCCTTGATTGAATTGGCTCTCACACCAATATTTGCGTCTAGAGCCTTTGCATTGAGGGCTATCTGAAAACGGCTGTGGCGCTGAAGTTGCCTGTGAATGTGGAGTTGGTGGCATGTGAAACCCGCATGTGGAGCATTCGTTTGTGTGGGATGCTGACCAAGCTTCATTTCAGTCCTAGGCACACAAAGAGCACTAAGCATAGAGTGTGAAAACTGAGTTTCCTTGAGAGCTGCTTGCAAGCCTGATGGTGTGTGAAGTTAGTGAGCCAAATGGAGTTGTTCTCCCACAAGAACCACTTGGCTGATCCTTCTTCAATATGCCCTTCACCAACATGCAGTGTTTCCTTGATTGAATTAGCTCTCACACCAATATTTGCGTCTAGAGCCTTTGCATTGAGGGCTATCTGAAAACGGCTGTGGCGCTGAAGTTGCCTGTGAATGTGGAGTTGGTGGCATGTGAAACCCGCATGTGGAGCATTCGTTTGTGTGGGATGCTCTACCAGGTTCATTTCAGTCCTAGCCATACAAAGCTCACAAAGCATAGAGTGTGAAAACTGAGTTTCCTTGAGAGCTGCTTGCAAGCCTGATGGTGTGTGAAGTTAGTGAGCCAAATGGAGTTGTTCTCCCACAAGAACCACTCGGCTGATCCTTCTTCAATATGCCCTTCACCAACATGCAGTGTTTCCTTGATTGAATTAGCTCTCACACCAATATTTGCGTCTAGAGCCTTTGCATTGAGGGCTATCTGAAAACGGCTGTGGCGCTGAAGTGGCCTGTGAATGTGGATTTGGTGGCATGTGAAACCCGCATGTGGAGCATTCGTTTGTGTGGGATGCTCTACCAGGTTCATTCCTAGATAATGCACTCAAAGGGCAATAAGCATAGAGTGTGAAAAATGAGTTTCCTTGAGAGCTGCTTGGAAGCCTGATGGTGTGTGAAGTTAGTGAGCCAAATGGAGTTGTTCTCCCACAAGAACCACTCGGCTGATCCTTCTTCAATATGCCCTTCACCAACATGCAGTGTTTCCTTGATTGAATTAGCTCTCACACCAATATTTGCGTCTAGAGCCTTTGCATTGAGGGCTATCTGAAAACGGCTGTGGCGCTGAAGTTGCCTGTGAATCTGGAGTTGGTGGCATGTGAAACTCGCATGTGGAGCATTCCTTTATGTGGGATGCTATCCAAGCTTCATTTCAGTCCTAGGCACTCAAAGTGCACTAAGCATAGAGTGTGAAAACTGAATTTCCTTGAGAGCTGCTTGGAAGCCTGATGGTGTGTGAAGTTAGTGAGCCAAATGGAGTTGTTCTCCTACAAGAACCACTCGGCTGATCCTTCTTCAATATGCCCTTCACCAACATGCAGTGTTTCCTTGATTGAATTAGCTCTCACACCAATATTTGCGTCTAGAGCCTTTGCATTGAGGGCTATCTGAAAACGGCTGTGGCGCTGAAGTTGCCTGTGGATGTGGAGTTGGTGGCATGTGAAACCCGCATGTGGAGCATTCGTTTGTGTAGGATGCTCTACCAGGTTCATTCCTAGATAATGCACTCAAAGGGCACTAAGCATAGAGTGTGAAAACTGAGTTTCCTTGAGAGCTGCTTGGAAGCCTGATGGTGTGTGAAGTTAGTGAGCCAAATGGAGTTGTTCTCCCACAAGAACCACTCGGCTGATCCTTCTTCAATATGCCCTTCACCAACATGCAGTGTTTCCTTGATTGAATTAGCTCTCACACCAATATTTGCGTCTAGAGCCTTTGCATTGAGGGCTATCTGAAAACGGCTGTGGCGCTGAAGTTGCCTGTGAATGTGGAGTTGGAGGCAGGTGAAACCCGCATGTGGAGCATTCCTTTATGTGGGATGCTCTCCAAGCTTCATTTCAGTCCTAGGCACTCAAAGGGCACTAAGCATAGAGTGTGAAAACTGAGTTTCCTTGAGAGCTGCTTGGAAGCCTGATGGTGTGTGAAGTTAGTGAGCCAAATGGAGTTGTTCTCCCACAAGAACCACTCGGCTGATCCTTCTTCAATATGCCCTTCACCAACATGCAGTGTTTCCTTGATTGAATTAGCTCTCACACCAATATTTGCGTCTAGAGCCTTTGCTTTGAGGGCTATCTGAAAACGGCTGTGGCGCTGAAGTTGCCTGTGAATGTGGAGTTGGTGGCATGTGAAACCCGCATGTGGAGCATTCGTTTGTGTGGGATGCTCTACCAGGTTCATTCCTAGATAATGCACTCAAAGGGCACTAAGCATAGAGTGTGAAAACTGAGTTTCCTTGAGAGCTGCTTGGAAGCCTGATGGTGTGAGAAGTTAGTGAGCCAAATGGAGTTGTTCTCCCACAAGAACCACTCGGCTGATCCTTCTTCAATATGCCCTTCACCAACATGCAGTGTTTCCTTGATTGAATTAGCTCTCACACCAATATTTGCGTCTAGAGCCTTTGCTTTGAGGTCTATCTGAAAACGGCTGTGGCGCTGAAGTTGCCTGTGAATGTGGAGTTGGTGGCATGTGAAACCCGCATGTGGAGCATTCGTTTGTGTGGGATGCTCTACCAGGTTCATTCCTAGATAATGCACTCAAAGGGCAATAAGAATAGAGTGTGAAAACTGAGTTTCCTTGAGAGCTGCTTGGAAGCCTGATGGTGTGTGAAGTTAGTGAGCCAAATGGAGTTGTTCTCCCACAAGAACCACTCGGCTGATCCTTCTTCAATATGCCCTTCACCAACATGCAGTGTTTCCTTGATTGAATTGGCTCCAACACCAATATTTGCGTCTAGAGCCTTTGCATTGAGGGCTATCTGAAAACGGCTGTGGCGCTGAAGTTGCCTGTGAATGTGGAGTTGGTGGCATGTGAAACCCGCATGTGGAGCATTCGTTTATGTGGGATGCTCTCCAAGCTTCATTTCAGTCCTAGACACTCAAAGGGCACTAAGCATTGAGTGTGAAAACTGAGTTTCCTTGAGAGCTGCTTGGAAGCCTGATGGTGTGTGAAGTTAGTGAGCCAAATGGAGTTGTTCTCCCACAAGAACCACTTGGCTGATCCTTCTTCAATATGCCCTTCACCAACATGCAGTGTTTCCTTGATTGAATTAGCTCTCACACCAATATTTGCGTCTAGAGCCTTTGCATTGAGGGCTATCTGAAAACGGCTGTGGCGCTGAAGTTGCCTGTGAATGTGGAGTTGGTGGCATGTGAAACCCGCATGTGGAGCATTCGTTTGTGTGGGATGCTCTACCAGGTTCATTTCAGTCCTAGCCATACAAAGGGCACTAAGCATAGAGTGTGAAAACTGAGTTTCCTTGAGAGCTGCTTGGAAGCCTGATGGTGTGTGAAGTTAGTGAGCCAAATGGAGTTGTTCTCCCACAAGAACCACTCGGCTGATCCTTCTTCAATATGCCCTTCACCAACATGCTGTGTTTCCTTGATTGAATTAGCTCTCACACCAATATTTGCGTCTAGAGCCTTTGCATTGAGGGCTATCTGAAAACGGCTGTGGCGCTGAAGTTGCCAGTGAATGTGGAGTTGGTGGCATGTGAAACTCGCATGTGGAGCATTCCTTTATGTGGGATGCTCTCCAAGCTTCATTTCAGTCCTAGGCACTCAAAGGGCACTAAGCATAGAGTGTGAAAACTGAATTTCCTTGAGAGCTGCTTGGAAGCCTGATGGTGTGTGAAGTTAGTGAGCCAAATGGAGTTGTTCTCCCACAAGAACCACTCGGCTGATCCTTCTTCAATATGCCCTTCACCAACATGCAGTGTTTCCTTGATTGAATTAGCTCTCACACCAATATTTGCGTCTAGAGCCTTTGAATTGAGGGCTATCTGAAAACGGCTGTGGCGCTGAAGTTGCCTGTGAATGTGGAGTTGGTGGCATGTGAAACCCGCATGTGGAGCATTCGTTTGTGTGGGATGCTTACCAAGCTTCATTTCAGTCCTAGGCACTCAAAGGGCACTAAGCATAGAGTGTGAAAACTGAGTTTCCTTGAGAGCTGCTTGGAAGCCTGATGGTGTGTGAAGTTAGGGAGCCAAATGGAGTTGTTCTCCCACAAGAACCACTCGGCTGATTCTTCTTCAATATGCCCTTCACCAACATGCTGTGTTTCCTTGATTGAATTAGCTCTCACACCAATATTTGCGTCTAGAGCCTTTGCATTGAGGGCTATCTGAAAACGGCTGTGGCGCTGAAGTTGCCTGTGAATGTGGAGTTGGTGGCATGTGAAAACCGCAAGTGGAGCATTCGTACGTGTGGGATGCTCTACCATGTTCATTCCTAGATAATGCACTCAAAGGGCACTAAGCATAGAGTGTGAAAACTGAGTTTCCTTGAGAGCTGCTTGGAAGCCTGATGGCTGTGAAGTTAGTGAGCCAAATGGAGTTGTTCTCCCACAAGAACCACTCGGCTGATCCTTCTTTAATATGCCCTTCACCAACATGCAGTGTTTCCTTGATTGAATTAGCTCTCACACCAATATTTGCGTCTAGAGCCTTTGCATTGAGGGCTATCTGAAAACGGCTGTGGCGCTGAAGTTGCCTGTGAATGTGGAGTTGGTGGCATGTGAAACCCGCATGTGGAGCATTCGTTTATGTGGGATGCTCTCCACGCTTCATTTCAGTCCTATGCACTCAAAGAGCACTAAGCATAGAGTGTGAAAACTGAGTTTCCTTGAGAGCTGCTTGGAAGCCTAATGGTGTGTGAAGTTAGTGAGCCAAATGGAGTTGTTCTCCCACAAGAACTACTCGGCTGATCCTTCTTCAATATGCCCTTCACCAACATGCAGTGTTTCCTTGATTGAATTAGCTCTCACACCAATATTTGCGTCTAGAGCCTTTGCATTGAGGGCTATCTGAAAATGGCTGTGGCGCTGAAGTTGCCTGTGAATGTGGAGTTGGTGGCATGTGAAACCCGCATGTGGAGCATTCGTTTGTGTGGGATGCTGACCAAGCTTCATTTCAGGCATAGGAACACAAAGAGCACTAAGCATAGAGTGTGAAAACTGAGTTTCCTTGAGAGCTGCTTGGAAGCCTGATGGTGTGTGAAGTTAGTGAGCCAAATGGAGTTTTTTTCCCACAAGAACCACTCGGCTGATTCTTCTTCAATATGCCCTTCACCAACATGCAGTGTTTCCTTGATTGAATTAGCTCTCACACCAATATTTGCGTTAGAGCCTTTGCATTGAGGGCTATCTGAAAACGGCTGTGGCGCTGAAGTTGCCTGTGAATGTGGAGTTGGAGGCATGTGAAACCCGCATGTGGAGCATTCCTTTATGTGGGATGCTCACCAAGCTTCATTTAAGTCCTAGGCACTCAAAGGGCACTAAGCATAGAGTGTGAAAACTGAGTTTCCTTGAGAGCTGCTTGGAAGCCTGATGGTGTGTGAAGTTAGTGAGCCAAATGGAGTTGTTCTCCCACAAGAACCACTCGGCTGATCCTTCTTCAATATGCCCTTCACCAACATGCTGTGTTTCCTTGATTGAATTAGCTCTCACACCAATATTTGCGTCTAGAGCCTTTGCATTGAGGGCTATCTGAAAACGGCTGTGGCGCTGAAGTTGCCTGTGAATGTGGAGTTGGTGGCATGTGAAAACCGCAAGTGGAGCATTCGTACGTGTGGGATGCTCTACCATGTTCATTCCTAGATAATGCACTCAAAGGGCACTAAGCATAGAGTGTGAAAACTGAGTTTCCTTGAGAGCTGCTTGGAAGCCTGATGGTGTGTGAAGTTAGTGAGCCAAATGGAGTTGTTCTCCCACAAGAACCACTCGGCTGATCCTTCTTTAATATGCCCTTCACCAACATGCAGTGTTTCCTTGATTGAATTAGCTCTCACACCAATATTTGCGTCTAGAGCCTTTGCATTGAGGGCTATCTGAAAACGGCTGTGGCGCTGAAGTTGCCTGTGAATGTGGAGTTGGTGGCATGTGAAACCCGCATGTGGAGCATTCGTTTATGTGGGATGCTCTCCAAGCTTCATTTCAGTACTAGGCACTCAAAGAGCACTAAGCATAGAGTGTGAAAACTGAGTTTCCTTGAGAGCTGCTTGGAAGCCTAATGGTGTGTGAAGTTAGTGAGCCAAATGGAGTTGTTCTCCCACAAGAACTACTCGGCTGATCCTTCTTCAATATGCCCTTCACCAACATGCAGTGTTTCCTTGATTGAATTAGCTCTCACACCAATATTTGCGTCTAGAGCCTTTGCATTGGGGGCTATCTGAAAATGGCTGTGGCGCTGAAGTTGCCTGTGAATGTGGAGTTGGTGGCATGTGAAACCCGCATGTGGAGCATTCGTTTGTGTGGGATGCTGACCAAGCTTCATTTCAGTCATAGGAACACAAAGAGCACTAAGCATAGAGTGTGAAAACTGAGTTTCCTTGAGAGCTGCTTGGAAGCCTGATGGTGTGTGAAGTTAGTGAGCCAATTGGAGTTGTTTTCCCACAAGAACCACTCGGCTGATTCTTCTTCAATATGCCCTTCACCAACATGCAGTGTTTCCTTGATTGAATTAGCTCTCACACCAATATTTGCGTCTAGAGCCTTTGCATTGAGGGCTATCTGAAAACGGCTGTGGCGCTGAAGTTGCCTGTGAATGTGGAGTTGGTGGCATGTGAAACCCGCATGTGGAGCATTCGTTTGTGTAGGATGCTCTACCAGGTTCATTCCTACATAATGCACTCAAAGGGCACTAAGCATAGAGTGTGAAAACTGAGTTTCCTTGAGAGCTGCTTGGAAGCCTGATGGTGTGTGAAGTTAGTGAGCCAAATGGAGTTGTTCTCCCACAAGAACCACTCGGCTGATCCTTCTTCAATATGCCCTTCACCAACATGCAGTGTTTCCTTGATTGAATTAGCTCTCACACCAATATTTGCGTCTAGAGCCTTTGCATTGAGGGCTATCTGAAAACGGCTGTGGCGCTGAAGTTGCCTGTGAATGTGGAGTTGGTGGCATGTGAAACTCGCATGTGGAGCATTCGTTTATGTGGAATGCTCTCCCAGCTTCATTTCAGTCCTAGGCACTCAAAGGGCACTAAGCATAGAGTGTGAAAACTGAGTTTCCTTGAGAGCTGCTTGGAAGCCTGATGGTGTGTGAAGTTAGTGAGCCAAATGGAGTTGTTCTCCCACAAGAACCACTCGGCTGATCCTTCTTCAATATGCCCTTCACCAACATGCAGTGTTTCCTTGATTGAATCAGCTCTCACACCAATATTTGCGTCTAGAGCCTTTGCATTGAGGGCTATCTGAAAACGGCTGTGGCGCTGAAGTTGCCTGTGAATGTGGAGTTGGTGGCATGTGAAACCCGCATGTGGAGCATTCGTTTGTGTGGGATGCTGACCAAGCTTCATTTCAGTCCTAGGCACACAAAGAGCACTAAGCATAGAGTGTGAAAACTGAGTTTCCTTGAGAGCTGCTTGGAAGCCTGATGGTGTGTGAAGTTAGTGAGTCAAATGGAGTTGTTCTCCCACAAGAACCACTCGGCTGATTCTTCTTCAATATGCCCTTCACCAACATGCAGTGTTTCCTTGATTGAATTAGCTCTCACACCAATATTTGCGTCTAGAGCCTTTGCTTTGAGGGCTATCTGAAAACGGCTGTGGCGCTGAAGTTGCCTGTGAATGTGGAGTTGGTGGCATGTGAAACCCGCATGTGGAGCATTCGTTTGTGTAGGATGCTCTACCAGGTTCATTCCTACATAATGCACTCAAAGGGCACTAAGCATAGAGTGTGAAAACTGAGTTTCCTTGAGAGCTGCTTGGAAGCCTGATGGTGTGTGAAGTTAGCGAGCCAAATGGAGTTGTTCTCCCACAAGAACCACTCGGCTGATCCTTCTTCAATATGCCCTTCACCAACATGCAGTGTTTCCTTGATTGAATTAGCTCTCACACCAATATTTGTGCCTAGAGCCTTTGCATTGAGGGCTTCTGAAAACGGCTGTGGCGCTGAAGTTGCCTGTGAATGTGGAGTTGGTGGCATGTGAAAACCGCAAGTGAAGCATTCGTACGTGTGGGATGCTCTACCATGTTCATTCCTAGATAATGCACTCAAAGGGCACTAAGCATAGAGTGTGAAAACTGAGTTTCCTTGAGAGCTGCTTGGAAGCCTGATGGCTGTGAAGTTAGTGAGCCAAATGGAGTTGTTCTCCCACAGGAACCACTCGGCTGATCCGTCTTCAATATGCCCTTCACCAACATGCAGTGTTTCCTTGATTGAATTAGCTCTCACACCAATATTTGCGTCTAGAGCCTTTGCATTAAGGGCTATCTGAAAACGGCTGTGGCGCTGAAGTTGCCTGTGAATGTGGAGTTGGTGGCATGTGAAACCTGCATTTGGAGCATTCGTTTATGTTTGATGCTCTCCAAGCTTCATTTCAGTCCTAGGCACTCAAAGAGCACTAAGCATAGAGTGTGAAAACTGAGTTTCCTTGAGAGCTGCTTGGAAGCTTGATGGTGTGTGAAGTTAGTGAGCCAAATGGAGTTGTTCTCCCACAAGAACCACTCGGCTGATCCTTCTTCAATATGCCCTTCACCAACATGCAGTGTTTCCTTGATTGAATTAGCTCTCACACCAATATTTGCGTCTAGATCCTTTGCATTGAGGGCTATCTGAAAACGGCTGAGGCGTTGAAGTTGTCTGTGAATGTGGAGTTGGTGGCATGTGAAACCCACATGTGGAGCATTCGTTTGCGTGGGATGCTCTACCAGGATCATTTCAGTCCTAGGCACACAAAGAGCACTAAGCATAGAGTGTGAAAACTGAGTTTCCTTGAGTGCTGCTTGGAAGCCTGATGGTGTGTGAAGTTAGTGAGCCAAATGGAGTTGTTCTCCCACAAGAACCAATCGGCTGATCCTTCTTCAATATGCCCTTCACCAACATGCAGTGTTTCCTTGATTGAATTAGCTCTCACACCAATATTTGCGTCTAGAGCCTTTGCATTGAGGGCTATCTGAAAACGGCTGTGGCGCTGAAGTTGCCTGTGAATGTGGAGTTGGTGGCATGTGAAACCCGCATGTGGAGCATTTGTTTGTGTGGGATGCTGACCAAGCTTCATTTCAGTCCTAGGCACTCAAAGAGCACTAAGCATAGAGTGTGAAAACTGAGTTTCCTTGAGAGCTGCTTGGAAGCCTGATGGTGTGTGAAGTTAGTGAGCCAAATGGAGTTGTTCTCCCACAAGAACCATTCGGCTGATTCTTCTTCAATATGCCCTTAACCAACATGCAGTGTTTCCTTGATTGAATTAGCTCTCACACCAATATTTGCGTCTAGAGCCTTTGCATTGAGGGCTATCTGAAAACGGCTGTGGCGCTGAAGTTGCCTGTGAATGTGGAG
The DNA here is from genome assembly GCF_030435755.1 of Ochotona princeps. Lineage (NCBI taxonomy): Eukaryota > Metazoa > Chordata > Mammalia > Lagomorpha > Ochotonidae > Ochotona > Ochotona princeps. The sequence goes on along the minus strand of NW_026699859.1, from coordinate 61,416 downwards.
TTGGTGGCATGTGAAACCCGCATGTGGAGCATTCGTTTGTGTGGGATGCTGACCAAGCTTCATTTCAGTCCTAGGAACACAAAGAGCACTAAGCATAGAGTGTGAAAACTGAGTTTCCTTGAGAGCTGCTTGGAAGCCTGATGGTGTGTGAAGTTAGTGAGTCAAATGGAGTTGTTCTCCCACAAGAACCACTCGGCTGATTCTTCTTCAATATGCCCTTCACCAACATGCAGTGTTTCCTTGATTGAATTAGCTCTCACACCAATATTTGGGTCTAGAGCCTTTGCTTTGAGGGCTATCTGAAAACGGCTGTGGCGCTGAAGTTGCCTGTGAATGTGGAGTTGGTGGCATGTGAAACCCGCATGTGGAGCATTCGTTTGTGTAGGATGCTCTACCAGGTTCATTCCTAGATAATGCACTCAAAGGGCACTAAGCATAGAGTGTGAAAACTGAGTTTCCTTGAGAGCTGCTTGGAAGCCTGATGGTGTGTGAAGTTAGTGAGCCAAATGGAGTTGTTCTCCCACAAGAACCACTCAGCTGATCCTTCTTCAATATGCCCTTCACCAACATGCAGTGTTTCCTTGATTGAATTAGCTCTCACACCAATATTTGTGTCTAGACCCTTTGCATTGAGGGCTATCTGAAAACGGCTGTGGCGCTGAAGTTGCCTGTGAATGTGGAGTTGCTGGCATGTGAAACCCGCATGTAGAGCATTCGTTTGTGTGGGATGCTCTACCAGGTTCATTCCTACATAATGCACTCAAAGGGCACTAAGCATAGAGTGTGAAAACTGAGTTTCCTTGAGAGCTGCTTGGAAGCCTGATGGTGTGTGAAGTTAGCGAGCCAAATGGAGTTGTTCTCCCACAAGAACCACTCGGCTGATCCTTCTTCAATTTGCCCTTCACCAACATGCAGTGTTTCCTTGATTGAATTAGCTCTCACACCAATATTTCCGTCTAGAGCCTTTGCATTGAGGGCTTCTGAAAACGACTGTGGCGCTGAAGTTGCCTGTGAATGTGGAGTTGGTGGCATGTGAAACCCGCATGTGGAGCATTCGTTTGTGTGGGATGCTCTACCAGGTTCATTTCAGTCCTAGCCATACAAAGCTCACAAAGCATAGAGTGTGAAAACTGAGTTTCCTTGAGAGCTGCTTGGAAGCCTGATGGTGTGTGAAGTTAGTGAGCCAAATGGAGTTGTTCTCCCACAGGAACCACTCGGCTGATCCGTCTTCAATATGCCCTTCACCAACATGCAGTGTTTCCTTGATTGAATTAGCTCTCACACCAATATTTGCGTCTAGAGCCTTTGCATTAAGGGCTATCTGAAAACGGCTGTGGCGCTGAAGTTGCCTGTGAATGTGGAGTTGGTGGCATGTGAAACCTGCATTTGGAGCATTCGTTTATGTTTGATGCTCTCCAAGCTTCATTTCAGTCCTAGGCACTCAAAGGGCACTAAGCATAGAGTGTGAAAACTGAGTTTCCTTGAGAGCTGCTTGGAAGCCTGATGGTGTGTGAAGTTAGTGAGCCAAATGGAGTTGTTCTCCCACAAGAACCACTCGGCTGATCCTTCTTCAATATGCCCTTCACCAACATGCAGTGTTTCCTTGATTGAATTAGGTCTCACACCAATATTTGCGTCTAGAGCCTTTGCATTGAGGGCTATCTGAAAACGGCTGTGGCGCTGAAGTTGCCTGTGAATGTGGAGTTGGTGGCATGTGAAACTCGCATGTGGAGCATTCGTTTATGTGGAATGCTCTCCCAGCTTCATTTCAGTCCTAGGCACTCAAAGGGCACTAAGCATAGAGTGTGAAAACTGAGTTTCCTTGAGAGCTGCTTGGAAGCCTGATGGTGTGTGAAGTTAGTGAGCCAAATGGAGTTGTTCTCCCACAAGAACCACTCGGCTGATCCTTCTTCAATATGCCCTTCACCAACATGCAGTGTTTCCTTGATTGAATTAGCTCTCACACCAATATTTGCGTCTAGAGCCTTTGCATTGAGGGCTATCTGAAAACGGCTGTGGCGCTGAAGTTGCCTGTGAATGTGGAGTTGGTGGCATGTGAAACCCGCATGTGGAGCATTCGTTTGTGTGGGATGCTGACCAAGCTTCATTTCAGTCCTAGGAACACAAAGAGCACTAAGCATAGAGTGTGAAAACTGAGTTTCCTTGAGAGCTGCTTGGAAGCCTGATGGTGTGTGAAGTTAGTGAGTCAAATGGAGTTGTTCTCCCACAAGAACCACTCGGCTGATTCTTCTTCAATATGCCCTTCACCAACATGCAGTGTTTCCTTGATTGAATTAGCTCTCACACCAATATTTGCGTCTAGAGCCTTTGCTTTGAGGGCTATCTGAAAACGGCTGTGGCGCTGAAGTTGCCTGTGAATGTGGAGTTGGTGGCATGTGAAACCCGCATGTGGAGCATTCGTTTGTGTAGGATGCTCTACCAGGTTCATTCCTAGATAATGCACTCAAAGGGCACTAAGCATAGAGTGTGAAAACTGAGTTTCCTTGAGAGCTGCTTGGAAGCCTGATGGTGTGTGAAGTTAGTGAGCCAAATGGAGTTGTTCTCCCACAAGAACCACTCGGCTGATCCTTCTTCAATATGCCCTTCACCAACATGCAGTGTTTCCTTGATTGAATTAGCTCTCACACCAATATTTGTGTCTAGACCCTTTGCATTGAGGGCTATCTGAAAACGGCTGTGGCGCTGAAGTTGCCTGTGAATGTGGAGTTGCTGGCATGTGAAACCCGCATGTAGAGCATTCCGTGTGTGGGATGCTCTACCAGGTTCATTCCTACATAATGCACTCAAAGGGCACTAAGCATAGAGTGTGAAAACTGAGTTTCCTTGAGAGCTGCTTGGAAGCCTGATGGTGTGTGAAGTTACCAAGCCAAATGGAGTTGTTCTCCCACAAGAACCACTCGGCTGATCCTTCTTCAATATGCCCTTCACCAACATGCAGTGTTTCCTTGATTGAATTAGCTCTCACACCAATATTTGTGTCTAGAGCCTTTGCATTGAGGGCTTCTGAAAACGGCTGTGGCGCTGAAGTTGCCTGTGAATGTGGAGTTGGTGGCATGTGAAACCCGCATGTGGAGCATTCGTTTGTGTGGGATGCTCTACCAGGTTCATTTCAGTCCTAGCCATACAAAGCTCACAAAGCATAGAGTGTGAAAACTGAGTTTCTTTGAGAGCTGCTTGGAAGCCTGATGGTGTGTGAAGTTAGTGAGCCAAATGGAGTTGTTCTCCCACAAGAACCACTCGGCTGATCCTTCTTCAATATGCCCTTCACCAACATGCTGTGTTTCCTTGATTGAATTAGCTCTCACACCAATATTTGCGTCTAGAGCCTTTGCATTGAGGGCTATCTGAAAACGGCTGTGGCGCTGAAGTTGCCTGTGAATGTGGAGTTGGTGGCATGTGAAAACCGCAAGTGAAGCATTCGTACGTGTGGGATGCTCTACCATGTTCATTCCTAGATAATGCACTCAAAGGGCACTAAGCATAGAGTGTGAAAACTGAGTTTCCTTGAGAGCTGCTTGGAAGCCTGATGGCTGTGAAGTTAGTGAGCCAAATGGAGTTGTTCTCCCACAGGAACCACTCGGCTGATCCGTCTTCAATATGCCCTTCACCAACATGCAGTGTTTCCTTGATTGAATTAGCTCTCACACCAATATTTGCGTCTAGAGCCTTTGCATTAAGGGCTATCTGAAAACGGCTGTGGCGCTGAAGTTGCCTGTGAATGTGGAGTTGGTGGCATGTGAAACCTGCATTTGGAGCATTCGTTTATGTTTGATGCTCTCCAAGCTTCATTTCAGTCCTAGGCACTCAAAGAGCACTAAGCATAGAGTGTGAAAACTGAGTTTCCTTGAGAGCTGCTTGGAAGCTTGATGGTGTGTGAAGTTAGTGAGCCAAATGGAGTTGTTCTCCCACAAGAACCACTCGGCTGATCCTTCTTCAATATGCCCTTCACCAACATGCAGTGTTTCCTTGATTGAATTAGCTCTCACACCAATATTTGCGTCTAGAGCCTTTGCATTGAGGGCTATCTGAAAACGGCTGTGGCGTTGAAGTTGTCTGTGAATGTGGAGTTGGTGGCATGTGAAACCCACATGTGGAGCATTCGTTTGCGTGGGATGCTCTACCAGGATCATTTCAGTCCTAGGCACACAAAGAGCACTAAGCATAGAGTGTGAAAACTGAGTTTCCTTGAGTGCTGCTTGGAAGCCTGATGGTGTGTGAAGTTAGTGAGCCAAATGGAGTTGTTCTCCCACAAGAACCAATCGGCTGATCCTTCTTCAATATGCCCTTCACCAACATGCAGTGTTTCCTTGATTGAATTAGCTCTCACACCAATATTTGCGTCTAGAGCCTTTGCATTGAGGGCTATCTGAAAACGGCTGTGGCGCTGAAGTTGCCTGTGAATGTGGAGTTGGTGGCATGTGAAACCCGCATGTTGATCATTTGTTTGTGTGGGATGCTTACCAAGCTTCATTTCAGTCCTAGGCACTCAAAGAGCACTAAGCATAGAGTGTGAAAACTGAGTTTCCTTGAGAGCTGCTTGGAAGCCTGATGGTGTGTGAAGTTAGTGAGCCAAATGGAGTTGTTCTCCCACAAGAACCACTCAGCTGATTCTTCTTCAATATGCCCTTAACCAACATGCAGTGTTTCCTTGATTGAATTAGCTCTCACACCAATATTTGCGTCTAGAGCCTTTGCATTGAGGGCTATCTGAAAACGGCTGTGGCGCTGAAGTTGCCTGTGAATGTGGAGTTGGTGGCATGTGAAACCCGCATGTGGAGCATTCGTTTGTGTGGGATGCTGACCAAGCTTCATTTCAGTCCTAGGAACACAAAGAGCACTAAGCATAGAGTGTGAAAACTGAGTTTCCTTGAGAGCTGCTTGGAAGCCTGATGGTGTGTGAAGTTAGTGAGCCAAATGGAGTTGTTCTCTCACAAGAACCACTCGGCTGATTCTTCTTCAATATGCCCTTCACCAACATGCAGTGTTTCCTTGATTGAATTAGCTCTCACACCAATATTTGCGTCTAGAGCCTTTGCTTTGAGGGCTATCTGAAAACGGCTGTGGCGCTGAAGTTGCCTGTGAATGTGGAGTTGGTGGCATGTGAAACCCGCATGTGGAGCATTCGTTTGTGTAGGATGCTCTACCAGGTTCATTCCTAGATAATGCACTCAAAGGGCACTAAGCATAGAGTGTGAAAACTGAGTTTCCTTGAGAGCTGCTTGGAAGCCTGATGGTGTGTGAAGTTAGTGAGCCAAATGGAGTTGTTCTCCCACAAGAACCACTCAGCTGATCCTTCTTCAATATGCCCTTCACCAACATGCAGTGTTTCCTTGATTGAATTAGCTCTCACACCAATATTTGTGTCTAGACCCTTTGCATTGAGGGCTATCTGAAAACGGCTGTGGCGCTGAAGTTGCCTGTGAATGTGGAGTTGCTGGCATGTGAAACCCGCATGTAGAGCATTCGTTTGTGTGGGATGCTCTACCAGGTTCATTCCTACATAATGCACTCAAAGGGCACTAAGCATAGAGTGTGAAAACTGAGTTTCCTTGAGAGCTGCTTGGAAGCCTGATGGAGTGTGAAGTTAGCGAGCCAAATGGAGTTGTTCTCCCACAAGAACCACTCGGCTGATCCTTCTTCAATTTGCCCTTCACCAACATGCAGTGTTTCCTTGATTGAATTAGCTCTCACACCAATATTTCCGTCTAGAGCCTTTGCATTGAGGGCTTCTGAAAACGGCTGTGGCGCTGAAGTTGCCTGTGAAGGTGGAGTTGGTGGCATGTGAAACCCGCATGTGGAGCATTCGTTTGTGTGGGATGCTCTACCAGGTTCATTTCAGTCCTAGCCATACAAAGCTCACAAAGCATAGAGTGTGAAAACTGAGTTTCCTTGAGAGCTGCTTGGAAGCCTGATGGTGTGTGAAGTTAGCGAGCCAAATGGAGTTGTTCTCCCACAAGAACCACTCGGCTAATCCTTCTTCAATATGCCCTTCACCAACATGCTGTGTTTCCTTGATTGAATTAGGTCTCACACCAATATTTGCGTCTAGAGCCTTTGCATTGAGGGCTATCTGAAAACGGCTGTGGCGCTGAAGTTGCCTGTGAATGTGGAGTTGGTGGCATGTGAAAACCGCAAGTGAAGCATTCGTTTGTGTGGGATGCTCTACCATGTTCATTCCTAGATAATGCACTCAAAGGGCACTAAGCATAGAGTGTGAAAACTGAGTTTCCTTGAGAGCTGCTTGGAAGCCTGATGGCTGTGAAGTTAGTGAGCCAAATGGAGTTGTTCTCCCACAGGAACCACTCGGCTGATCCGTCTTCAATATGCCCTTCACCAACATGCAGTGTTTCCTTGATTGAATTAGCTCTCACACCAATATTTGCGTCTAGAGCCTTTGCATTAAGGGCTATCTGAAAACGGCTGTGGCGCTGAAGTTGCCTGTGAATGTGGAGTTGGTGGCATGTGAAACCTGCATTTGGAGCATTCGTTTATGTTTGATGCTCTCCAAGCTTCATTTCAGTCCTAGGCACTCAAAGAGCACTAAGCATAGAGTGTGAAAACTGAGTTTCCTTGAGAGCTGCTTGGAAGCTTGATGGTGTGTGAAGTTAGTGAGCCAAATGGAGTTGTTCTCCCACAAGAACCACTCGGCTGATTCTTCTTCAATATGCCCTTCACCAACATGCAGTGTTTCCTTGATTGAATTAGCTCTCACACCAATATTTGCGTCTAGAGCCTTTGCATTGAGGGCTATCTGAAAACGGCTGTGGCGTTGAAGTTGTCTGTGAATGTGGAGTTGGTGGCATGTGAAACCCACATGTGGAGCATTCGTTTGCGTGGGATGCTCTACCAGGATCATTTCAGTCCTAGGCACACAAAGAGCACTAAGCATAGAGTGTGAAAACTGAGTTTCCTTGAGTGCTGCTTGGAAGCCTGATGGTGTGTGAAGTTAGTGAGCCAAATGGAGTTGTTCTCCCACAAGAACCAATCGGCTGATCCTTCTTCAATATGCCCTTCACCAACATGCAGTGTTTCCTTGATTGAATTAGCTCTCACACCAATATTTGCGTCTAGAGCCTTTGCATTGAGGGCTATCTGAAAACGGCTGTGGCGCTGAAGTAGACTGTGAATGTGGAGTTGGTGGCATGTGAAACCCGCATGTGGAGCATTCGTTTGTGTGGGATGCTCTATCAGGTTCATTTCAGTCCTAGTCATACAAAGGGCACTAAGCATAGAGTGTGAAAACTGAGTTTCCTTGAGAGCTGCTTGGAAGCCTGATGGTGTGTGAAGTTAGCGAGCCAAATGGAGTTGTTCTCCCACAAGAACCACTCGGCTGATCCTTCTTCAATATGCCCTTCACCAACATGCAGTGTTTCCTTGATTGAATTAGCTCTCACACCAATATTTGCGTCTAGAGCCTTTGCTTTGAGGGCTATCTGAAAACGGCTGTGGCGCTGAAGTTGCCTGTGAATGTGGAGTTGGAGGCATGTGAAACCCGCATGTGGAGCATTCGTTTGTGTGGGATGCTGACCAAGCTTCATTTCAGTCCTAGGAACACAAAGAGCACTAAGCATAGAGTGTGAAAACTGAGTTTCCTTGAGAGCTGCTTGGAAGCCTGATGGTGTGTGAAGTTAGTGAGTCAAATGGAGTTGTTCTCCCACAAGAACCACTCGGCTGATTCTTCTTCAATATGCCCTTCACCAACATGCAGTGTTTCCTTGATTGAATTAGCTCTCACACCAATATTTGCGTCTAGAGCCTTTGCTTTGAGGGCTATCTGAAAACGGCTGTGGCGCTGAAGTTGCCTGTGAATGTGGAGTTGGTGGCATGTGAAACCCGCATGTGGAGCATTCGTTTGTGTAGGATGCTCTACCAGGTTCATTCCTAGATAATGCACTCAAAGGGCACTAAGCATAGAGTGTGAAAACTGAGTTTCCTTGAGAGCTGCTTGGAAGCCTGATGGTGTGTGAAGTTAGTGAGCCAAATGGAGTTGTTCTCCCACAAGAACCACTCAGCTGATCCTTCTTCAATATGCCCTTCACCAACATGCAGTGTTTCCTTGATTGAATTAGCTCTCACACCAATATTTGTGTCTAGACCCTTTGCATTGAGGGCTATCTGAAAACGGCTGTGGCGCTGAAGTTGCCTGTGAATGTGGAGTTGCTGGCATGTGAAACCCGCATGTAGAGCATTCGTTTGTGTGGGATGCTCTACCAGGTTCATTCCTACATAATGCACTCAAAGGGCACTAAGCATAGAGTGTGAAAACTGAGTTTCCTTGAGAGCTGCTTGGAAGCCTGATGGCTGTGAAGTTAGTGAGCCAAATGGAGTTGTTCTCCCACAGGAACCACTCGGCTGATCCGTCTTCAATATGCCCTTCACCAACATGCAGTGTTTCCTTGATTGAATTAGCTCTCACACCAATATTTGCGTCTAGAGCCTTTGCATTAAGGGCTATCTGAAAACGGCTGTGGCGCTGAAGTTGCCTGTGAATGTGGAGTTGGTGGCATGTGAAACCTGCATTTGGAGCATTCGTTTATGTTTGATGCTCTCCAAGCTTCATTTCAGTCCTAGGCACTCAAAGAGCACTAAGCATAGAGTGTGAAAACTGAGTTTCCTTGAGAGCTGCTTGGAAGCTTGATGGTGTGTGAAGTTAGTGAGCCAAATGGAGTTGTTCTCCCACAAGAACCACTCGGCTGATCCTTCTTCAATATGCCCTTCACCAACATGCAGTGTTTCCTTGATTGAATTAGCTCTCACACCAATATTTGCGTCTAGATCCTTTGCATTGAGGGCTATCTGAAAACGGCTGTGGCGTTGAAGTTGTCTGTGAATGTGGAGTTGGTGGCATGTGAAACCCACATGTGGAGCATTCGTTTGCGTGGGATGCTCTACCAGGATCATTTCAGTCCTAGGCACACAAAGAGCACTAAGCATAGAGTGTGAAAACTGAGTTTCCTTGAGTGCTGCTTGGAAGCCTGATGGTGTGTGAAGTTAGTGAGCCAAATGGAGTTGTTCTCCCACAAGAACCAATCGGCTGATCCTTCTTCAATATGCCCTTCACCAACATGCAGTGTTTCCTTGATTGAATTAGCTCTCACACCAATATTTGCGTCTAGAGCCTTTGCATTGAGGGCTATCTGAAAACGGCTGTGGCGCTGAAGTTGCCTGTGAATGTGGAGTTGGTGGCATGTGAAACCCGCATGTGGAGCATTTGTTTGTGTGGGATGCTGACCAAGCTTCATTTCAGTCCTAGGCACTCAAAGAGCACTAAGCATAGAGTGTGAAAACTGAGTTTCCTTGAGAGCTGCTTGGAAGCCTGATGGTGTGTGAAGTTAGTGAGCCAAATGGAGTTGTTCTCCCACAAGAACCATTCGGCTGATTCTTCTTCAATATGCCCTTAACCAACATGCAGTGTTTCCTTGATTGAATTAGCTCTCACACCAATATTTGCGTCTAGAGCCTTTGCATTGAGGGCTATCTGAAAACGGCTGTGGCGCTGAAGTTGCCTGTGAATGTGGAGTTGGTGGCATGTGTAACCCGCATGTGGAGCATTCGTTTGTGTGGGATGCTGACCAAGCTTCATTTCAGTCCTAGGAACACAAAGAGCACTAAGCATAGAGTGTGAAAACTGAGTTTCCTTGAGAGCTGCTTGGAAGCCTGATGGTGTGTGAAGTTAGTGAGTCAAATGGAGTTGTTCTCCCACAAGAACCACTCGGCTGATTCTTCTTCAATATGCCCTTCACCAACATGCAGTGTTTCCTTGATTGAATTAGCTCTCACACCAATATTTGGGTCTAGAGCCTTTGCTTTGAGGGCTATCTGAAAACGGCTGTGGCGCTGAAGTTGCCTGTGAATGTGGAGTTGGTGGCATGTGAAACCCGCATGTGGAGCATTCGTTTGTGTAGGATGCTCTACCAGGTTCATTCCTAGATAATGCACTCAAAGGGCACTAAGCATAGAGTGTGAAAACTGAGTTTCCTTGAGAGCTGCTTGGAAGCCTGATGGTGTGTGAAGTTAGTGAGCCAAATGGAGTTGTTCTCCCACAAGAACCACTCAGCTGATCCTTCTTCAATATGCCCTTCACCAACATGCAGTGTTTCCTTGATTGAATTAGCTCTCACACCAATATTTGTGTCTAGACCCTTTGCATTGAGGGCTATCTGAAAACGGCTGTGGCGCTGAAGTTGCCTGTGAATGTGGAGTTGCTGGCATGTGAAACCCGCATGTAGAGCATTCGTTTGTGTGGGATGCTCTACCAGGTTCATTCCTACATAATGCACTCAAAGGGCACTAAGCATAGAGTGTGAAAACTGAGTTTCCTTGAGAGCTGCTTGGAAGCCTGATGGTGTGTGAAGTTAGCGAGCCAAATGGAGTTGTTCTCCCACAAGAACCACTCGGCTGATCCTTCTTCAATTTGCCCTTCACCAACATGCAGTGTTTCCTTGATTGAATTAGCTCTCACACCAATATTTCCGTCTAGAGCCTTTGCATTGAGGGCTTCTGAAAACGACTGTGGCGCTGAAGTTGCCTGTGAATGTGGAGTTGGTGGCATGTGAAACCCGCATGTGGAGCATTCGTTTGTGTGGGATGCTCTACCAGGTTCATTTCAGTCCTAGCCATACAAAGCTCACAAAGCATAGAGTGTGAAAACTGAGTTTCCTTGAGAGCTGCTTGGAAGCCTGATGGTGTGTGAAGTTAGCGAGCCAAATGGAGTTGTTCTCCCACAAGAACCACTCGGCTGATCCTTCTTCAATATGCCCTTCACCAACATGCTGTGTTTCCTTGATTGAATTAGCTCTCACACAAATATTTGCGTCTAGAGCCTTTGCATTGAGGGCTATCTGAAAACGGCTGTGGCGCTGAAGTTGCCTGTGAATGTGGAGTTGGTGGCATGTGAAAACCGCAAGTGAAGCATTCGTTTGTGTGGGATGCTCTACCATGTTCATTCCTAGATAATGCACTCAAAGGGCACTAAGCATAGAGTGTGAAAACTGAGTTTCCTTGAGAGCTGCTTGGAAGCCTGATGGCTGTGAAGTTAGTGAGCCAAATGGAGTTGTTCTCCCACAGGAACCACTCGGCTGATCCGTCTTCAATATGCCCTTCACCAACATGCAGTGTTTCCTTGATTGAATTAGCTCTCACACCAATATTTGCGTCTAGAGCCTTTGCATTAAGGGCTATCTGAAAACGGCTGTGGCGCTGAAGTTGCCTGTGAATGTGGAGTTGGTGGCATGTGAAACCTGCATTTGGAGCATTCGTTTATGTTTGATGCTCTCCAAGCTTCATTTCAGTCCTAGGCACTCAAAGGGCACTAAGCATAGAGTGTGAAAACTGAGTTTCCTTGAGAGCTGCTTGGAAGCCTGATGGTGTGTGAAGTTAGTGAGCCAAATGGAGTTGTTCTCCCACAAGAACCACTCGGCTGATCCTTCTTCAATATGCCCTTCACCAACATGCAGTGTTTCCTTGATTGAATTAGGTCTCACACCAATATTTGCGTCTAGAGCCTTTGCATTGAGGGCTATCTGAAAACGGCTGTGGCGCTGAAGTTGCCTGTGAATGTGGAGTTGGTGGCATGTGAAACTCGCATGTGGAGCATTCGTTTATGTGGAATGCTCTCCCAGCTTCATTTCAGTCCTAGGCACTCAAAGGGCACTAAGCATAGAGTGTGAAAACTGAGTTTCCTTGAGAGCTGCTTGGAAGCCTGATGGTGTGTGAAGTTAGTGAGCCAAATGGAGTTGTTCTCCCACAAGAACCACTCGGCTGATCCTTCTTCAATATGCCCTTCACCAACATGCAGTGTTTCCTTGATTGAATTAGCTCTCACACCAATATTTGCGTCTAGAGCCTTTGCATTGAGGGCTATCTGAAAACGGCTGTGGCGCTGAAGTTGCCTGTGAATGTGGAGTTGGTGGCATGTGAAACCCGCATGTGGAGCATTCGTTTGTGTGGGATGCTGACCAAGCTTCATTTCAGTCCTAGGAACACAAAGAGCACTAAGCATAGAGTGTGAAAACTGAGTTTCCTTGAGAGCTGCTTGGAAGCCTGATGGTGTGTGAAGTTAGTGAGTCAAATGGAGTTGTTCTCCCACAAGAACCACTCGGCTGATTCTTCTTCAATATGCCCTTCACCAACATGCAGTGTTTCCTTGATTGAATTAGCTCTCACACCAATATTTGCGTCTAGAGCCTTTGCTTTGAGGGCTATCTGAAAACGGCTGTGGCGCTGAAGTTGCCTGTGAATGTGGAGTTGGTGGCATGTGAAACCCGCATGTGGAGCATTCGTTTGTGTAGGATGCTCTACCAGGTTCATTCCTAGATAATGCACTCAAAGGGCACTAAGCATAGAGTGTGAAAACTGAGTTTCCTTGAGAGCTGCTTGGAAGCTTGATGGTGTGTGAAGTTAGTGAGCCAAATGGAGTTGTTCTCCCACAAGAACCACTCGGCTGATCCTTCTTCAATATGCCCTTCACCAACATGCAGTGTTTCCTTGATTGAATTAGCTCTCACACCAATATTTGCGTCTAGAGCCTTTGCATTGAGGGCTATCTGAAAACGGCTGTGGCGTTGAAGTTGTCTGTGAATGTGGAGTTGGTGGCATGTGAAACCCACATGTGGAGCATTCGTTTGCGTGGGATGCTCTACCAGGATCATTTCAGTCCTAGGCACACAAAGAGCACTAAGCATAGAGTGTGAAAACTGAGTTTCCTTGAGTGCTGCTTGGAAGCCTGATGGTGTGTGAAGTTAGTGAGCCAAATGGAGTTGTTCTCCCACAAGAACCAATCGGCTGATCCTTCTTCAATATGCCCTTCACCAACATGCAGTGTTTCCTTGATTGAATTAGCTCTCACACCAATATTTGCGTCTAGAGCCTTTGCATTGAGGGCTATCTGAAAACGGCTGTGGCGCTGAAGTTGCCTGTGAATGTGGAGTTGGTGGCATGTGAAACCCGCATGTTGATCATTTGTTTGTGTGGGATGCTTACCAAGCTTCATTTCAGTCCTAGGCACTCAAAGAGCACTAAGCATAGAGTGTGAAAACTGAGTTTCCTTGAGAGCTGCTTGGAAGCCTGATGGTGTGTGAAGTTAGTGAGCCAAATGGAGTTGTTCTCCCACAAGAACCACTCAGCTGATTCTTCTTCAATATGCCCTTAACCAACATGCAGTGTTTCCTTGATTGAATTAGCTCTCACACCAATATTTGCGTCTAGAGCCTTTGCATTGAGGGCTATCTGAAAACGGCTGTGGCGCTGAAGTTGCCTGTGAATGTGGAGTTGGTGGCATGTGAAACCCGCATGTGGAGCATTCGTTTGTGTGGGATGCTGACCAAGCTTCATTTCAGTCCTAGGAACACAAAGAGCACTAAGCATAGAGTGTGAAAACTGAGTTTCCTTGAGAGCTGCTTGGAAGCCTGATGGTGTGTGAAGTTAGTGAGCCAAATGGAGTTGTTCTCTCACAAGAACCACTCGGCTGATTCTTCTTCAATATGCCCTTCACCAACATGCAGTGTTTCCTTGATTGAATTAGCTCTCACACCAATATTTGCGTCTAGAGCCTTTGCTTTGAGGGCTATCTGAAAACGGCTGTGGCGCTGAAGTTGCCTGTGAATGTGGAGTTGGTGGCATGTGAAACCCGCATGTGGAGCATTCGTTTGTGTAGGATGCTCTACCAGGTTCATTCCTAGATAATGCACTCAAAGGGCACTAAGCATAGAGTGTGAAAACTGAGTTTCCTTGAGAGCTGCTTGGAAGCCTGATGGTGTGTGAAGTTAGTGAGCCAAATGGAGTTGTTCTCCCACAAGAACCACTCAGCTGATCCTTCTTCAATATGCCCTTCACCAACATGCAGTGTTTCCTTGATTGAATTAGCTCTCACACCAATATTTGTGTCTAGACCCTTTGCATTGAGGGCTATCTGAAAACGGCTGTGGCGCTGAAGTTGCCTGTGAATGTGGAGTTGCTGGCATGTGAAACCCGCATGTAGAGCATTCGTTTGTGTGGGATGCTCTACCAGGTTCATTCCTACATAATGCACTCAAAGGGCACTAAGCATAGAGTGTGAAAACTGAGTTTCCTTGAGAGCTGCTTGGAAGCCTGATGGAGTGTGAAGTTAGCGAGCCAAATGGAGTTGTTCTCCCACAAGAACCACTCGGCTGATCCTTCTTCAATTTGCCCTTCACCAACATGCAGTGTTTCCTTGATTGAATTAGCTCTCACACCAATATTTCCGTCTAGAGCCTTTGCATTGAGGGCTTCTGAAAACGGCTGTGGCGCTGAAGTTGCCTGTGAAGGTGGAGTTGGTGGCATGTGAAACCCGCATGTGGAGCATTCGTTTGTGTGGGATGCTCTACCAGGTTCATTTCAGTCCTAGCCATACAAAGCTCACAAAGCATAGAGTGTGAAAACTGAGTTTCCTTGAGAGCTGCTTGGAAGCCTGATGGTGTGTGAAGTTAGCGAGCCAAATGGAGTTGTTCTCCCACAAGAACCACTCGGCTAATCCTTCTTCAATATGCCCTTCACCAACATGCTGTGTTTCCTTGATTGAATTAGGTCTCACACCAATATTTGCGTCTAGAGCCTTTGCATTGAGGGCTATCTGAAAACGGCTGTGGCGCTGAAGTTGCCTGTGAATGTGGAGTTGGTGGCATGTGAAAACCGCAAGTGAAGCATTCGTTTGTGTGGGATGCTCTACCATGTTCATTCCTAGATAATGCACTCAAAGGGCACTAAGCATAGAGTGTGAAAACTGAGTTTCCTTGAGAGCTGCTTGGAAGCCTGATGGCTGTGAAGTTAGTGAGCCAAATGGAGTTGTTCTCCCACAGGAACCACTCGGCTGATCCGTCTTCAATATGCCCTTCACCAACATGCAGTGTTTCCTTGATTGAATTAGCTCTCACACCAATATTTGCGTCTAGAGCCTTTGCATTAAGGGCTATCTGAAAACGGCTGTGGCGCTGAAGTTGCCTGTGAATGTGGAGTTGGTGGCATGTGAAACCTGCATTTGGAGCATTCGTTTATGTTTGATGCTCTCCAAGCTTCATTTCAGTCCTAGGCACTCAAAGAGCACTAAGCATAGAGTGTGAAAACTGAGTTTCCTTGAGAGCTGCTTGGAAGCTTGATGGTGTGTGAAGTTAGTGAGCCAAATGGAGTTGTTCTCCCACAAGAACCACTCGGCTGATTCTTCTTCAATATGCCCTTCACCAACATGCAGTGTTTCCTTGATTGAATTAGCTCTCACACCAATATTTGCGTCTAGAGCCTTTGCATTGAGGGCTATCTGAAAACGGCTGTGGCGTTGAAGTTGTCTGTGAATGTGGAGTTGGTGGCATGTGAAACCCACATGTGGAGCATTCGTTTGCGTGGGATGCTCTACCAGGATCATTTCAGTCCTAGGCACACAAAGAGCACTAAGCATAGAGTGTGAAAACTGAGTTTCCTTGAGTGCTGCTTGGAAGCCTGATGGTGTGTGAAGTTAGTGAGCCAAATGGAGTTGTTCTCCCACAAGAACCAATCGGCTGATCCTTCTTCAATATGCCCTTCACCAACATGCAGTGTTTCCTTGATTGAATTAGCTCTCACACCAATATTTGCGTCTAGAGCCTTTGCATTGAGGGCTATCTGAAAACGGCTGTGGCGCTGAAGTAGACTGTGAATGTGGAGTTGGTGGCATGTGAAACCCGCATGTGGAGCATTCGTTTGTGTGGGATGCTCTATCAGGTTCATTTCAGTCCTAGTCATACAAAGGGCACTAAGCATAGAGTGTGAAAACTGAGTTTCCTTGAGAGCTGCTTGGAAGCCTGATGGTGTGTGAAGTTAGCGAGCCAAATGGAGTTGTTCTCCCACAAGAACCACTCGGCTGATCCTTCTTCAATATGCCCTTCACCAACATGCAGTGTTTCCTTGATTGAATTAGCTCTCACACCAATATTTGCGTCTAGAGCCTTTGCTTTGAGGGCTATCTGAAAACGGCTGTGGCGCTGAAGTTGCCTGTGAATGTGGAGTTGGAGGCATGTGAAACCCGCATGTGGAGCATTCGTTTGTGTGGGATGCTGACCAAGCTTCATTTCAGTCCTAGGAACACAAAGAGCACTAAGCATAGAGTGTGAAAACTGAGTTTCCTTGAGAGCTGCTTGGAAGCCTGATGGTGTGTGAAGTTAGTGAGTCAAATGGAGTTGTTCTCCCACAAGAACCACTCGGCTGATTCTTCTTCAATATGCCCTTCACCAACATGCAGTGTTTCCTTGATTGAATTAGCTCTCACACCAATATTTGCGTCTAGAGCCTTTGCTTTGAGGGCTATCTGAAAACGGCTGTGGCGCTGAAGTTGCCTGTGAATGTGGAGTTGGTGGCATGTGAAACCCGCATGTGGAGCATTCGTTTGTGTAGGATGCTCTACCAGGTTCATTCCTAGATAATGCACTCAAAGGGCACTAAGCATAGAGTGTGAAAACTGAGTTTCCTTGAGAGCTGCTTGGAAGCCTGATGGTGTGTGAAGTTAGTGAGCCAAATGGAGTTGTTCTCCCACAAGAACCACTCAGCTGATCCTTCTTCAATATGCCCTTCACCAACATGCAGTGTTTCCTTGATTGAATTAGCTCTCACACCAATATTTGTGTCTAGACCCTTTGCATTGAGGGCTATCTGAAAACGGCTGTGGCGCTGAAGTTGCCTGTGAATGTGGAGTTGCTGGCATGTGAAACCCGCATGTAGAGCATTCGTTTGTGTGGGATGCTCTACCAGGTTCATTCCTACATAATGCACTCAAAGGGCACTAAGCATAGAGTGTGAAAACTGAGTTTCCTTGAGAGCTGCTTGGAAGCCTGATGGCTGTGAAGTTAGTGAGCCAAATGGAGTTGTTCTCCCACAGGAACCACTCGGCTGATCCGTCTTCAATATGCCCTTCACCAACATGCAGTGTTTCCTTGATTGAATTAGCTCTCACACCAATATTTGCGTCTAGAGCCTTTGCATTAAGGGCTATCTGAAAACGGCTGTGGCGCTGAAGTTGCCTGTGAATGTGGAGTTGGTGGCATGTGAAACCTGCATTTGGAGCATTCGTTTATGTTTGATGCTCTCCAAGCTTCATTTCAGTCCTAGGCACTCAAAGAGCACTAAGCATAGAGTGTGAAAACTGAGTTTCCTTGAGAGCTGCTTGGAAGCTTGATGGTGTGTGAAGTTAGTGAGCCAAATGGAGTTGTTCTCCCACAAGAACCACTCGGCTGATCCTTCTTCAATATGCCCTTCACCAACATGCAGTGTTTCCTTGATTGAATTAGCTCTCACACCAATATTTGCGTCTAGATCCTTTGCATTGAGGGCTATCTGAAAACGGCTGTGGCGTTGAAGTTGTCTGTGAATGTGGAGTTGGTGGCATGTGAAACCCACATGTGGAGCATTCGTTTGCGTGGGATGCTCTACCAGGATCATTTCAGTCCTAGGCACACAAAGAGCACTAAGCATAGAGTGTGAAAACTGAGTTTCCTTGAGTGCTGCTTGGAAGCCTGATGGTGTGTGAAGTTAGTGAGCCAAATGGAGTTGTTCTCCCACAAGAACCAATCGGCTGATCCTTCTTCAATATGCCCTTCACCAACATGCAGTGTTTCCTTGATTGAATTAGCTCTCACACCAATATTTGCGTCTAGAGCCTTTGCATTGAGGGCTATCTGAAAACGGCTGTGGCGCTGAAGTTGCCTGTGAATGTGGAGTTGGTGGCATGTGAAACCCGCATGTGGAGCATTTGTTTGTGTGGGATGCTGACCAAGCTTCATTTCAGTCCTAGGCACTCAAAGAGCACTAAGCATAGAGTGTGAAAACTGAGTTTCCTTGAGAGCTGCTTGGAAGCCTGATGGTGTGTGAAGTTAGTGAGCCAAATGGAGTTGTTCTCCCACAAGAACCATTCGGCTGATTCTTCTTCAATATGCCCTTAACCAACATGCAGTGTTTCCTTGATTGAATTAGCTCTCACACCAATATTTGCGTCTAGAGCCTTTGCATTGAGGGCTATCTGAAAACGGCTGTGGCGCTGAAGTTGCCTGTGAATGTGGAGTTGGTGGCATGTGTAACCCGCATGTGGAGCATTCGTTTGTGTGGGATGCTGACCAAGCTTCATTTCAGTCCTAGGAACACAAAGAGCACTAAGCATAGAGTGTGAAAACTGAGTTTCCTTGAGAGCTGCTTGGAAGCCTGATGGTGTGTGAAGTTAGTGAGTCAAATGGAGTTGTTCTCCCACAAGAACCACTCGGCTGATTCTTCTTCAATATGCCCTTCACCAACATGCAGTGTTTCCTTGATTGAATTAGCTCTCACACCAATATTTGGGTCTAGAGCCTTTGCTTTGAGGGCTATCTGAAAACGGCTGTGGCGCTGAAGTTGCCTGTGAATGTGGAGTTGGTGGCATGTGAAACCCGCATGTGGAGCATTCGTTTGTGTAGGATGCTCTACCAGGTTCATTCCTAGATAATGCACTCAAAGGGCACTAAGCATAGAGTGTGAAAACTGAGTTTCCTTGAGAGCTGCTTGGAAGCCTGATGGTGTGTGAAGTTAGTGAGCCAAATGGAGTTGTTCTCCCACAAGAACCACTCAGCTGATCCTTCTTCAATATGCCCTTCACCAACATGCAGTGTTTCCTTGATTGAATTAGCTCTCACACCAATATTTGTGTCTAGACCCTTTGCATTGAGGGCTATCTGAAAACGGCTGTGGCGCTGAAGTTGCCTGTGAATGTGGAGTTGCTGGCATGTGAAACCCGCATGTAGAGCATTCGTTTGTGTGGGATGCTCTACCAGGTTCATTCCTACATAATGCACTCAAAGGGCACTAAGCATAGAGTGTGAAAACTGAGTTTCCTTGAGAGCTGCTTGGAAGCCTGATGGTGTGTGAAGTTAGCGAGCCAAATGGAGTTGTTCTCCCACAAGAACCACTCGGCTGATCCTTCTTCAATTTGCCCTTCACCAACATGCAGTGTTTCCTTGATTGAATTAGCTCTCACACCAATATTTCCGTCTAGAGCCTTTGCATTGAGGGCTTCTGAAAACGACTGTGGCGCTGAAGTTGCCTGTGAATGTGGAGTTGGTGGCATGTGAAACCCGCATGTGGAGCATTCGTTTGTGTGGGATGCTCTACCAGGTTCATTTCAGTCCTAGCCATACAAAGCTCACAAAGCATAGAGTGTGAAAACTGAGTTTCCTTGAGAGCTGCTTGGAAGCCTGATGGTGTGTGAAGTTAGCGAGCCAAATGGAGTTGTTCTCCCACAAGAACCACTCGGCTGATCCTTCTTCAATATGCCCTTCACCAACATGCTGTGTTTCCTTGATTGAATTAGCTCTCACACAAATATTTGCGTCTAGAGCCTTTGCATTGAGGGCTATCTGAAAACGGCTGTGGCGCTGAAGTTGCCTGTGAATGTGGAGTTGGTGGCATGTGAAAACCGCAAGTGAAGCATTCGTTTGTGTGGGATGCTCTACCATGTTCATTCCTAGATAATGCACTCAAAGGGCACTAAGCATAGAGTGTGAAAACTGAGTTTCCTTGAGAGCTGCTTGGAAGCCTGATGGCTGTGAAGTTAGTGAGCCAAATGGAGTTGTTCTCCCACAGGAACCACTCGGCTGATCCGTCTTCAATATGCCCTTCACCAACATGCAGTGTTTCCTTGATTGAATTAGCTCTCACACCAATATTTGCGTCTAGAGCCTTTGCATTAAGGGCTATCTGAAAACGGCTGTGGCGCTGAAGTTGCCTGTGAATGTGGAGTTGGTGGCATGTGAAACCTGCATTTGGAGCATTCGTTTATGTTTGATGCTCTCCAAGCTTCATTTCAGTCCTAGGCACTCAAAGGGCACTAAGCATAGAGTGTGAAAACTGAGTTTCCTTGAGAGCTGCTTGGAAGCCTGATGGTGTGTGAAGTTAGTGAGCCAAATGGAGTTGTTCTCCCACAAGAACCACTCGGCTGATCCTTCTTCAATATGCCCTTCACCAACATGCAGTGTTTCCTTGATTGAATTAGGTCTCACACCAATATTTGCGTCTAGAGCCTTTGCATTGAGGGCTATCTGAAAACGGCTGTGGCGCTGAAGTTGCCTGTGAATGTGGAGTTGGTGGCATGTGAAACTCGCATGTGGAGCATTCGTTTATGTGGAATGCTCTCCCAGCTTCATTTCAGTCCTAGGCACTCAAAGGGCACTAAGCATAGAGTGTGAAAACTGAGTTTCCTTGAGAGCTGCTTGGAAGCCTGATGGTGTGTGAAGTTAGTGAGCCAAATGGAGTTGTTCTCCCACAAGAACCACTCGGCTGATCCTTCTTCAATATGCCCTTCACCAACATGCAGTGTTTCCTTGATTGAATTAGCTCTCACACCAATATTTGCGTCTAGAGCCTTTGCATTGAGGGCTATCTGAAAACGGCTGTGGCGCTGAAGTTGCCTGTGAATGTGGAGTTGGTGGCATGTGAAACCCGCATGTGGAGCATTCGTTTGTGTGGGATGCTGACCAAGCTTCATTTCAGTCCTAGGAACACAAAGAGCACTAAGCATAGAGTGTGAAAACTGAGTTTCCTTGAGAGCTGCTTGGAAGCCTGATGGTGTGTGAAGTTAGTGAGTCAAATGGAGTTGTTCTCCCACAAGAACCACTCGGCTGATTCTTCTTCAATATGCCCTTCACCAACATGCAGTGTTTCCTTGATTGAATTAGCTCTCACACCAATATTTGCGTCTAGAGCCTTTGCTTTGAGGGCTATCTGAAAACGGCTGTGGCGCTGAAGTTGCCTGTGAATGTGGAGTTGGTGGCATGTGAAACCCGCATGTGGAGCATTCGTTTGTGTAGGATGCTCTACCAGGTTCATTCCTAGATAATGCACTCAAAGGGCACTAAGCATAGAGTGTGAAAACTGAGTTTCCTTGAGAGCTGCTTGGAAGCCTGATGGTGTGTGAAGTTAGTGAGCCAAATGGAGTTGTTCTCCCACAAGAACCACTCGGCTGATCCTTCTTCAATATGCCCTTCACCAACATGCAGTGTTTCCTTGATTGAATTAGCTCTCACACCAATATTTGTGTCTAGACCCTTTGCATTGAGGGCTATCTGAAAACGGCTGTGGCGCTGAAGTTGCCTGTGAATGTGGAGTTGCTGGCATGTGAAACCCGCATGTAGAGCATTCCGTGTGTGGGATGCTCTACCAGGTTCATTCCTACATAATGCACTCAAAGGGCACTAAGCATAGAGTGTGAAAACTGAGTTTCCTTGAGAGCTGCTTGGAAGCCTGATGGTGTGTGAAGTTACCAAGCCAAATGGAGTTGTTCTCCCACAAGAACCACTCGGCTGATCCTTCTTCAATATGCCCTTCACCAACATGCAGTGTTTCCTTGATTGAATTAGCTCTCACACCAATATTTGTGTCTAGAGCCTTTGCATTGAGGGCTTCTGAAAACGGCTGTGGCGCTGAAGTTGCCTGTGAATGTGGAGTTGGTGGCATGTGAAACCCGCATGTGGAGCATTCGTTTGTGTGGGATGCTCTACCAGGTTCATTTCAGTCCTAGCCATACAAAGCTCACAAAGCATAGAGTGTGAAAACTGAGTTTCTTTGAGAGCTGCTTGGAAGCCTGATGGTGTGTGAAGTTAGTGAGCCAAATGGAGTTGTTCTCCCACAAGAACCACTCGGCTGATCCTTCTTCAATATGCCCTTCACCAACATGCTGTGTTTCCTTGATTGAATTAGCTCTCACACCAATATTTGCGTCTAGAGCCTTTGCATTGAGGGCTATCTGAAAACGGCTGTGGCGCTGAAGTTGCCTGTGAATGTGGAGTTGGTGGCATGTGAAAACCGCAAGTGAAGCATTCGTACGTGTGGGATGCTCTACCATGTTCATTCCTAGATAATGCACTCAAAGGGCACTAAGCATAGAGTGTGAAAACTGAGTTTCCATGAGAGCTGCTTGGAAGCCTGATGGCTGTGAAGTTAGTGAGCCAAATGGAGTTGTTCTCCCACAGGAACCACTCGGCTGATCCGTCTTCAATATGCCCTTCACCAACATGCAGTGTTTCCTTGATTGAATTAGCTCTCACACCAATATTTGCGTCTAGAGCCTTTGCATTAAGGGCTATCTGAAAACGGCTGTGGCGCTGAAGTTGCCTGTGAATGTGGAGTTGGTGGCATGTGAAACCTGCATTTGGAGCATTCGTTTATGTTTGATGCTCTCCAAGCTTCATTTCAGTCCTAGGCACTCAAAGAGCACTAAGCATAGAGTGTGAAAACTGAGTTTCCTTGAGAGCTGCTTGGAAGCTTGATGGTGTGTGAAGTTAGTGAGCCAAATGGAGTTGTTCTCCCACAAGAACCACTCGGCTGATCCTTCTTCAATATGCCCTTCACCAACATGCAGTGTTTCCTTGATTGAATTAGCTCTCACACCAATATTTGCGTCTAGAGCCTTTGCATTGAGGGCTATCTGAAAACGGCTGTGGCGTTGAAGTTGTCTGTGAATGTGGAGTTGGTGGCATGTGAAACCCACATGTGGAGCATTCGTTTGCGTGGGATGCTCTACCAGGATCATTTCAGTCCTAGGCACACAAAGAGCACTAAGCATAGAGTGTGAAAACTGAGTTTCCTTGAGAGCTGCTTGGAAGCCTGATGGTGTGTGAAGTTAGTGAGCCAAATGGAGTTGTTCTCCCACAAGAACCACTCAGCTGATTCTTCTTCAATATGCCCTTAACCAACATGCAGTGTTTCCTTGATTGAATTAGCTCTCACACCAATATTTGCGTCTAGAGCCTTTGCATTGAGGGCTATCTGAAAACGGCTGTGGCGCTGAAGTTGCCTGTGAATGTGGAGTTGGTGGCATGTGAAACCCGCATGTTGATCATTTGTTTGTGTGGGATGCTTACCAAGCTTCATTTCAGTCCTAGGCACACAAAGAGCACTAAGCATAGAGTGTGAAAACTGAGTTTCCTTGAGAGCTGCTTGGAAGCCTGATGGTGTGTGAAGTTAGTGAGCCAAATGGAGTTGTTCTCCCACAAGAACCACTCAGCTGATTCTTCTTCAATATGCCCTTAACCAACATGCAGTGTTTCCTTGATTGAATTAGCTCTCACACCAATATTTGCGTCTAGAGCCTTTGCATTGAGGGCTATCTGAAAACGGCTGTGGCGCTGAAGTTGCCTGTGAATGTGGAGTTGGTGGCATGTGAAACCCGCATGTGGAGCATTCGTTTGTGTGGGATGCTGACCAAGCTTCATTTCAGTCCTAGGAACACAAAGAGCACTAAGCATAGAGTGTGAAAACTGAGTTTCCTTGAGAGCTGCTTGGAAGCCTGATGGTGTGTGAAGTTAGTGAGCCAAATGGAGTTGTTCTCTCACAAGAACCACTCGGCTGATTCTTCTTCAATATGCCCTTCACCAACATGCAGTGTTTCCTTGATTGAATTAGCTCTCACACCAATATTTGCGTCTAGAGCCTTTGCTTTGAGGGCTATCTGAAAACGGCTGTGGCGCTGAAGTTGCCTGTGAATGTGGAGTTGGTGGCATGTGAAACCCGCATGTGGAGCATTCGTTTGTGTAGGATGCTCTACCAGGTTCATTCCTAGATAATGCACTCAAAGGGCACTAAGCATAGAGTGTGAAAACTGAGTTTCCTTGAGAGCTGCTTGGAAGCCTGATGGTGTGTGAAGTTAGTGAGCCAAATGGAGTTGTTCTCCCACAAGAACCACTCAGCTGATCCTTCTTCAATATGCCCTTCACCAACATGCAGTGTTTCCTTGATTGAATTAGCTCTCACACCAATATTTGTGTCTAGACCCTTTGCATTGAGGGCTATCTGAAAACGGCTGTGGCGCTGAAGTTGCCTGTGAATGTGGAGTTGCTGGCATGTGAAACCCGCATGTAGAGCATTCGTTTGTGTGGGATGCTCTACCAGGTTCATTCCTACATAATGCACTCAAAGGGCACTAAGCATAGAGTGTGAAAACTGAGTTTCCTTGAGAGCTGCTTGGAAGCCTGATGGAGTGTGAAGTTAGCGAGCCAAATGGAGTTGTTCTCCCACAAGAACCACTCGGCTGATCCTTCTTCAATTTGCCCTTCACCAACATGCAGTGTTTCCTTGATTGAATTAGCTCTCACACCAATATTTGCGTCTAGAGCCTTTGCATTGAGGGCTTCTGAAAACGGCTGTGGCGCTGAAGTTGCCTGTGAAGGTGGAGTTGGTGGCATGTGAAACCCGCATGTGGAGCATTCGTTTGTGTGGGATGCTCTACCAGGTTCATTTCAGTCCTAGCCATACAAAGCTCACAAAGCATAGAGTGTGAAAACTGAGTTTCCTTGAGAGCTGCTTGGAAGCCTGATGGTGTGTGAAGTTAGCGAGCCAAATGGAGTTGTTCTCCCACAAGAACCACTCGGCTGATCCTTCTTCAATATGCCCTTCACCAACATGCTGTGTTTCCTTGATTGAATTAGCTCTCACACAAATATTTGCGTCTAGAGCCTTTGCATTGAGGGCTATCTGAAAACGGCTGTGGCGCTGAAGTTGCCTGTGAATGTGGAGTTGGTGGCATGTGAAAACCGCAAGTGAAGCATTCGTTTGTGTGGGATGCTCTACCAGGTTCATTCCTAGATAATGCACTCAAAGGGCACTAAGCATAGAGTGTGAAAACTGAGTTTCCTTGAGAGCTGCTTGGAAGCCTGATGGCTGTGAAGTTAGTGAGCCAAATGGAGTTGTTCTCCCACAGGAACCACTCGGCTGATCCGTCTTCAATATGCCCTTCACCAACATGCAGTGTTTCCTTGATTGAATTAGCTCTCACACCAATATTTGCGTCTAGAGCCTTTGCATTAAGGGCTATCTGAAAACGGCTGTGGCGCTGAAGTTGCCTGTGAATGTGGAGTTGGTGGCATGTGAAACCTGCATTTGGAGCATTCGTTTATGTTTGATGCTCTCCAAGCTTCATTTCAGTCCTAGGCACTCAAAGAGCACTAAGCATAGAGTGTGAAAACTGAGTTTCCTTGAGAGCTGCTTGGAAGCTTGATGGTGTGTGAAGTTAGTGAGCCAAATGGAGTTGTTCTCCCACAAGAACCACTCGGCTGATTCTTCTTCAATATGCCCTTCACCAACATGCAGTGTTTCCTTGATTGAATTAGCTCTCACACCAATATTTGCGTCTAGAGCCTTTGCATTGAGGGCTATCTGAAAACGGCTGTGGCGTTGAAGTTGTCTGTGAATGTGGAGTTGGTGGCATGTGAAACCCACATGTGGAGCATTCGTTTGCGTGGGATGCTCTACCAGGATCATATCAGTCCTAGGCACACAAAGAGCACTAAGCATAGAGTGTGAAAACTGAGTTTCCTTGAGTGCTGCTTGGAAGCCTGATGGTGTGTGAAGTTAGTGAGCCAAATGGAGTTGTTCTCCCACAAGAACCAATCGGCTGATCCTTCTTCAATATGCCCTTCACCAACATGCAGTGTTTCCTTGATTGAATTAGCTCTCACACCAATATTTGCGTCTAGAGCCTTTGCATTGAGGGCTATCTGAAAACGGCTGTGGCGCTGAGGTTGCCTGTGAATGTGGAGTTGGTGTCATGTGAAACTCGCAAGTGGAGCATTCGTACGTGTGGGATCCTCTACCAGGTTCATTTCAGTCCTAGGCACTCAAAGGGCACTAAGCATAGAGTGTGAAAACTGAGTTTCCTTGAGAGCTGCTTGGAAGCCTGATGGTGTGTGAAGTTAGCGAGCCAAATGGAGTTGTTCTCCCACAAGAACCACTCGGCTGATCCTTCTTCAATATGCCCTTCACCAACATGCAGTGTTTCCTTGATTGAATTAGCTCTCACACCAATATTTGCGTCTAGAGCCTTTGCTTTGAGGGCTATCTGAAAACGGCTGTGGCGCTGAAGTTGCCTGTGAATGTGGAGTTGGAGGCATGTGAAACCCGCATGTGGAGCATTCGTTTGTGTGGGATGCTGACCAAGCTTCATTTCAGTCCTAGGAACACAAAGAGCACTAAGCATAGAGTGTGAAAACTGAGTTTCCTTGAGAGCTGCTTGGAAGCCTGATGGTGTGTGAAGTTAGTGAGTCAAATGGAGTTGTTCTCCCACAAGAACCACTCGGCTGATTCTTCTTCAATATGCCCTTCACCAACATGCAGTGTTTCCTTGATTGAATTAGCTCTCACACCAATATTTGCGTCTAGAGCCTTTGCTTTGAGGGCTATCTGAAAACGGCTGTGGCGCTGAAGTTGCCTGTGAATGTGGAGTTGGTGGCATGTGAAACCCGCATGTGGAGCATTCGTTTGTGTAGGATGCTCTACCAGGTTCATTCCTAGATAATGCACTCAAAGGGCACTAAGCATAGAGTGTGAAAACTGAGTTTCCTTGAGAGCTGCTTGGAAGCCTGATGGTGTGTGAAGTTAGTGAGCCAAATGGAGTTGTTCTCCCACAAGAACCACTCAGCTGATCCTTCTTCAATATGCCCTTCACCAACATGCAGTGTTTCCTTGATTGAATTAGCTCTCACACCAATATTTGTGTCTAGACCCTTTGCATTGAGGGCTATCTGAAAACGGCTGTGGCGCTGAAGTTGCCTGTGAATGTGGAGTTGCTGGCATGTGAAACCCGCATGTAGAGCATTCGTTTGTGTGGGATGCTCTACCAGGTTCATTCCTACATAATGCACTCAAAGGGCACTAAGCATAGAGTGTGAAAACTGAGTTTCCTTGAGAGCTGCTTGGAAGCCTGATGGTGTGTGAAGTTACCGAGCCAAATGGAGTTGTTCTCCCACAAGAACCACTCGGCTGATCCTTCTTCAATATGCCCTTCACCAACATGCAGTGTTTCCTTGATTGAATTAGCTCTCACACCAATATTTGTGTCTAGAGCCTTTGCATTGAGGGCTTCTGAAAACGGCTGTGGCGCTGAAGTTGCCTGTGAATGTGGAGTTGGTGGCATGTGAAACCCGCATGTGGAGCATTCGTTTGTGTGGGATGCTCTACCAGGTTCATTTCAGTCCTAGCCATACAAAGCTCACAAAGCATAGAGTGTGAAAACTGAGTTTCCTTGAGAGCTGCTTGGAAGCCTGATGGTGTGTGAAGTTAGTGAGCCAAATGGAGTTGTTCTCCCACAAGAACCACTCGGCTGATCCTTCTTCAATATGCCCTTCACCAACATGCAGTGTTTCCTTGATTGAATTAGCTCTCACACCAATATTTGCGTCTAGAGCCTTTGCATAGAGGGCTATCTGAAAACGGCTGTGGCGCTGAAGTTGCCTGTGAATGTGGAGTTGGTGGCATGTGAAACCCGCAAGTGGAGCATTCGTACGTGTGGGATGCTCTACCATGTTCATTCCTAGATAATGCACTCAAAGGGCACTAAGCATAGAGTGTGAAAACTGAGTTTCCTTGAGAGCTGCTTGGAAGCCTGATGGTGTGTGAAGTTAGTGAGCCAAATGGAGTTGTTCTCCCACAAGAACCACTCGGCTGATTCTTCTTCAATATGCCCTTCACCAACATGCAGTGTTTCCTTGATTGAATTAGCTCTCACACCAATATTTGCGTCTAGAGCCTTTGCATTGAGGGCTATCTGAAAACGGCTGTGGCGCTGAAGTTGCCTGTGAATGTGGAGTTGGTGGCATGTGAAACCCGCATGTGGAGCATTCGTTTGTGTGGGATGCTCTACCAGGTTCATTCCTAGATAATGCACTCAAAGGGCACTAAGCATAGAGTGTGAAAACTGAGTTTCCTTGAGAGCTGCTTGGAAGCCTGATGGTGTGTGAAGTTAGTGAGCCAAATGGAGTTGTTCTTCCACAAGAACCACTCGGCTGATCCTTCTTCAATATGCCCTTCACCAACATGCAGTGTTTCCTTGATTGAATTAGCTCTCACACCAATATTTGCGTCTAGAGCCTTTGCATTGAGGGCTATCTGAAAACGGCTGTGGCGCTGAAGTTGCCTGTGAATGTGGAGTTGGTGGCATGTGAAACCCGCAAGTGGAGCATTCGTACGTGTGGGATCCTCTACCAGGTTCATTTCAGTCCTAGGCACTCAAAGGGCACTAAGCATAGAGTGTGAAAACTGAGTTTCCTTGAGAGCTGCTTGGAAGCCTGATGGTGTGTGAAGTTAGTGAGCCAAATGGAGTTGTTCTCCCACAAGAACCACTTGGCTGATCCTTCTTCAATATGCCCTTCACCAACATGCAGTGTTTCCTTGATTGAATTAGGTCTCACACCAATATTTGCGTCTAGAGCCTTTGCATTGAGGGCTATCTGAAAACGGCTGTGGCGCTGAAGTTGCCTGTGAATGTGGAGTTGGTGGCATGTGAAACCCGCATGTGGAGCATTCGTTTGTGTGGGATGCTCTACCAGGTTCATTCCTAGATAATGCACTCAAAGGGCACTAAGCATAGAGTGTGAAAACTGAGTTTCCTTGAGAGCTGCTTGGAAGCCTGATGGTGTGTGAAGTTAGTGAGCCAAATGGAGTTGTTCTCCCACAAGAACCACTCGGCTGATCCTTCTTCAATATGCCCTTCACCAACATGCAGTGTTTCCTTGATTGAATTAGCTCTCACACCAATATTTGCGTCTAGAGCCTTTGCATTGAGGGCTATCTGAAAACGGCTGTGGCGCTGAAGTTGCCTGTGAATGTGGAGTTGGTGGCATGTGAAACCCGCATGTGGAGCATTCGTTTGTGTGGGATGCTCTACCAGGTTCATTCCTAGATAATGCACTCAAAGGGCACTAAGCATAGAGTGTGAAAACTGAGTTTCCTTGAGAGCTGCTTGGAAGCCTGATGGTGTGTGAAGTTAGTGAGCCAAATGGAGTTGTTCTCCCACAAGAACCACTCGGCTGATCCTTCTTCAATATGCCCTTCACCAACATGCAGTGTTTCCTTGATTGAATTAGCTCTCACACCAATATTTGCGTCTAGAGCCTTTGCATAGAGGGCTATCTGAAAACGGCTGTGGCGCTGAAGTTGCCTGTGAATGTGGAGTTGGTGGCATGTGAAACCCGCAAGTGGAGCATTCGTACGTGTGGGATGCTCTACCATGTTCATTCCTAGATAATGCACTCAAAGGGCACTAAGCATAGAGTGTGAAAACTGAGTTTCCTTGAGAGCTGCTTGGAAGCCTGATGGTGTGTGAAGTTAGTGAGCCAAATGGAGTTGTTCTCCCACAAGAACCACTCGGCTGATTCTTCTTCAATATGCCCTTCACCAACATGCAGTGTTTCCTTGATTGAATTAGCTCTCACACCAATATTTGCGTCTAGAGCCTTTGCATTGAGGGCTATCTGAAAACGGCTGTGGCGCTGAAGTTGCCTGTGAATGTGGAGTTGGTGGCATGTGAAACCCGCATGTGGAGCATTCGTTTGTGTGGGATGCTCTACCAGGTTCATTCCTAGATAATGCACTCAAAGGGCACTAAGCATAGAGTGTGAAAACTGAGTTTCCTTGAGAGCTGCTTGGAAGCCTGATGGTGTGTGAAGTTAGTGAGCCAAATGGAGTTGTTCTTCCACAAGAACCACTCGGCTGATCCTTCTTCAATATGCCCTTCACCAACATGCAGTGTTTCCTTGATTGAATTAGCTCTCACACCAATATTTGCGTCTAGAGCCTTTGCATTGAGGGCTATCTGAAAACGGCTGTGGCGCTGAGGTTGCCTGTGAATGTGGAGTTGGTGTCATGTGAAACTCGCAAGTGGAGCATTCGTACGTGTGGGATCCTCTACCAGGTTCATTTCAGTCCTAGGCACTCAAAGGGCACTAAGCATAGAGTGTGAAAACTGAGTTTCCTTGAGAGCTGCTTGGAAGCCTGATGGTGTGTGAAGTTAGTGAGCCAAATGGAGTTGTTCTCCCACAAGAACCACTCGGCTGATCCTTCTTCAATATGCCCTTCACCAACATGCAGTGTTTCCTTGATTGAATTAGGTCTCACACCAATATTTGCGTCTAGAGCCTTTGCATTGAGGGCTATCTGAAAACGGCTGTGGCGCTGAAGTTGCCTGTGAATGTGGAGTTGGTGGCATGTGAAACCCGCATGTGGAGCATTCGTTTATGTGGGATGCTCTCCAAGCTTCATTTCAGTACTAGGCACTCAAAGGACACTAAGCATAGAGTGTGAAAACTGAGTTTACTTGAGAGCTGCTTGGAAGCCTGATGGTGTGTGAAGTTAGTGAGCCAAATGGAGTTGTTCTCCCACAAGAACCACTCGGCTGATCCTTCTTCAATATGCCCTTCACCAACATGCAGTGTTTCCTTGATTGAATTAGCTCTCACACCAATATTTGCGTCTAGAGCCTTTGCATTGAGGGCTATCTGAAAACGGCTGTGGCGCTGAAGTTGCCTGTGAATGTGGAGTTGGTGGCATGTGAAACCCGCAAGTGGAGCATTCGTACGTGTGGGATGCTCTACCATGTTCATTCCTAGATAATGCACTCAAAGGGCACTAAGCATAGAGTGTGAAAACTGAGTTTCCTTGAGAGCTGCTTGGAAGCCTGATGGTGTGTGAAGTTAGTGAGCCAAATGGAATTGTTCTCCCACAAGAACCACTCGGCTGATCCTTCTTCAATATGCCCTTCACCAACATGCAGTGTTTCCTTGATTGAATTAGCTCTCACACCAATATTTGCGTCTAGAGCCTTTGCATTGAGGGCTATCTGAAAACGGCTGTGGCGCTGAAGTTGCCTGTGAATGTGGAGTTGGTGGCATGTGAAACCCGCATGTGGAGCATTCGTACGTGTGGGATGCTCTACCATGTTCATTCCTAGATAATGCACTCAAAGGGCACTAAGCATAGAGTGTGAAAACTGAGTTTCCTTGAGAGCTGCTTGGAAGCCTGATGGTGTGTGAAGTTAGTGAGCCAAATGGAGTTGTTCTCCCACAAGAACCACTCGGCTGATCCTTCTTCAATATGCCCTTCACCAACATGCAGTGTTTCCTTGATTGAATTAGCTCTCACACCAATATTTGCGTCTAGAGCCTTTGCATTGAGGGCTATCTGAAAACGGCTGTGGTGCTGAAGTTGCCTGTGAATGTGGAGTTGGTGGCATGTGAAACCCGCAAGTGGAGCATTCGTACGTGTGGGATGCTCTACCATGTTCATTCCTAGATAATGCACTCAAAGGGCACTAAGCATAGAGTGTGAAAACTGAGTTTCCTTGAGAGCTGCTTGGAAGCCTGATGGTGTGTGAAGTTAGTGAGCCAAATGGAGTTGTTCTCCCACAAGAACCACTCGGCTGATTCTTCTTCAATATGCCCTTCACCAACATGCAGTGTTTCCTTGATTGAATTAGCTCTCACACCAATATTTGCGTGTAGAGCCTTTGCATTGAGGACTATCTGAAAACGGCTGTGGCGCTGAAGTTGCCTGTGAATGTGGAGTTGGTGGCATGTGAAACCCGCATGTGGAGCATTCGTTTGTGTGGGATGCTCTACCAGGTTCATTCCTAGATAATGCACTCAAAGAGCACTAAGCATAGAGTGTGAAAACTGAGTTTCCTTGAGAGCTGCTTGGAAGCCTGATGGTGTGTGAAGTTAGTGAGCCAAATGGAGTTGTTCTCCCACAAGAACCACTCGGCTGATCCTTCTTCAATATGCCCTTCACCAACATGCAGTGTTTCCTTGATTGAATTAGCTCTCACACCAATATTTGCGTCTAGAGCCTTTGCATTGAGGGCTATCTGAAAACGGCTGTGGCGCTGAAGTTGCCTGTGAATGTGGAGTTGGTGGCATGTGAAACCCGCAAGTGGAGCATTCGTACGTGTGGGATGCTCTACCAGGTTCATTCCTAGATAATGCACTCAAAGGGCACTAAGCATAGAGTGTGAAAACTGAGTTTCCTTGAGAGCTGCTTGGAAGCCTGATGGTGTGTGAAGTTAGTGAGCCAAATGGAGTTGTTCTCCCACAAGAACCACTCGGCTGATCCTTCTTCAATATGCCCTTCACCAACATGCAGTGTTTCCTTGATTGAATTAGCTCTCACACCAATATTTGCGTCTAGAGCCTTTGCATTGAGGGCTATCTGAAAACGGCTGTGGCGCTGAAGTTGCCTGTGAAGGTGGAGTTGGTGGCATGTGAAACCCGCATGTGGAGCATTCGTGTATGTGGGATGCTCTCCAAGCTTCATTTCAGTCCTATGTCCTCAAAGGGCACTAAACATAGAGTGTGAAAACTGAGTTTCCTTGAGAGCTGCTTGGAAGCCTAATGGTGTGTGAAGTTAGTGAGCCAAATGGAGTTGTTCTCCCACAAGAACCACTCGGCTGATCCTTCTTCAATATGCCCTTCACCAACATGCAGTGTTTCCTTGATTGAATTAGCTCTCACACCAATATTTGCGTCTAGAGCCTTTGCATTGATGGCTATCTGAAAACGGCTGTGGCGCTGAAGTTGCCTGTGAATGTGGAGTTGGTGGCATGTGAAACCCGCATGTGGAGCATTCGTTTATGTGGGATGCTCTCCAAGCTTCATTTCAGTACTAGGCACTCAAAGGACACTAAGCATAGAGTGTGAAAACTGAGTTTCCTTGAGAGCTGCTTGGAAGCCTGATGGTGTGTGAAGTTAGTGAGCCAAATGGAGTTGTTCTCCCACAAGAACCACTCGGCTGATCCTTCTTCAATATGCCCTTCACCAACATGCAGTGTTTCCTTGATTGAATTAGCTCTCACACCAATATTTGCTTCTAGAGCCTTTGCATTGAGGGCTATCTGAAAACGGCTGTGGCGCTGAAGTTGCCTGTGAATGTGGAGTTGGTGGCATGTGAAACCCGCAAGTGGAGCATTCGTACGTGTGGGATGCTCTACCATGTTCATTCCTAGATAATGCACTCAAAGGGCACTAAGCATAGAGTGTGAAAACTGAGTTTCCTTGAGAGCTGCTTGGAAGCCTGATGGTGTGTGAAGTTAGTGAGCCAAATGGAGTTGTTCTCCCACAAGAACCACTCAGCTGATCCTTCTTCAATATGCCCTTCACCAACATGCAGTGTTTCCTTGATTGAATTAGCTCTCACACCAATATTTGCGTCTAGAGCCTTTGCATTGAGGGCTATCTGAAAACGGCTGTGGCGCTGAAGTTGCCTGTGAATGTGGAGTTGGTGGCATGTGAAACCCGCAAGTGGAGCATTCGTACGTGTGGGATGCTCTACCATGTTCATTCCTAGATAATGCACTCAAAGGGCACTAAGCATAGAGTGTGAAAACTGAGTTTCCTTGAGAGCTGCTTGGAAGCCTGATGGTGTGTGAAGTTAGTGAGCCAAATGGAGTTGTTCTCCCACAAGAACCACTCGGCTGATCCTTCTTCAATATGCCCTTCACCAACATGCAGTGTTTCCTTGATTGAATTAGCTCTCACACCAATATTTGCGTCTAGAGCCTTTGCATTGAGGACTATCTGAAAACGGCTGTGGCGCTGAAGTTGCCTGTGAATGTGGAGTTGGTGGCATGTGAAACCCGCATGTGGAGCATTCGTTTGTGTGGGATGCTCTACCAGGTTCATTCCTAGATAATGCACTCAAAGGGCACTAAGCATAGAGTGTGAAAACTGAGTTTCCTTGAGAGCTGCTTGGAAGCCTGATGGTGTGTGAAGTTAGTGAGCCAAATGGAGTTGTTCTCCCACAAGAACCACTCGGCTGATCCTTCTTCAATATGCCCTTCACCAACATGCAGTGTTTCCTTGATTGAATTAGCTCTCACACCAATATTTGCGTCTAGAGCCTTTGCATTGAGGGCTATCTGAAAACGGCTGTGGCGCTGAAGTTGCCTGTGAATGTGGAGTTGGTGGCATGTGAAACCCGCATGTGGAGCATTCGTTTGTGTAGGATGCTCTACCAGGTTCATTCCTAGATAATGCACTCAAAGGGCACTAAGCATAGAGTGTGAAAACTGAGTTTCCTTGAGAGCTGCTTGGAAGCCTGATGGTGTGTGAAGTTAGTGAGCCAAATGGAGTTGTTCTCCCACAAGAACCACTCGGCTGATCCTTCTTCAATATGCCCTTCACCAACATGCAGTGTTTCCTTGATTGAATTAGCTCTCACACCAATATTTGCGTCTAGAGCCTTTGCATTGAGGGCTATCTGAAAACGGCTGTGGCGCTGAAGTTGCCTGTGAATCTGGAGTTGGTGGCATGTGAAACCCGCATGTGGAGCATTCGTGTATGTGGGATGCTCTCCAAGCTTCATTTCAGTCCTATGTCCTCAAAGGGCACTAAACATAGAGTGTGAAAACTGAGTTTCCTTGAGAGCTGCTTGGAAGCCTAATGGTGTGTGAAGTTAGTGAGCCAAATGGAGTTGTTCTCCCACAAGAACCACTCGGCTGATCCTTCTTCAATATGCCCTTCACCAACATGCAGTGTTTCCTTGATTGAATTAGCTCTCACACCAATATTTGCGTCTAGAGCCTTTGCATTGATGGCTATCTGAAAACGGCTGTGGCGCTGAAGTTGCCTGTGAATGTGGAGTTGGTGGCATGTGAAACCCGCATGTGGAGCATTCGTTTATGTGGGATGCTCTCCAAGCTTCATTTCAGTACTAGGCACTCAAAGGACACTAAGCATAGAGTGTGAAAACTGAGTTTACTTGAGAGCTGCTTGGAAGCCTGATGGTGTGTGAAGTTAGTGAGCCAAATGGAGTTGTTCTCCCACAAGAACCACTCGGCTGATCCTTCTTCAATATGCCCTTCACCAACATGCAGTGTTTCCTTGATTGAATTAGCTCTCACACCAATATTTGCTTCTAGAGCCTTTGCATTGAGGGCTATCTGAAAACGGCTGTGGCGCTGAAGTTGCCTGTGAATGTGGAGTTGGTGGCATGTGAAACCCGCAAGTGGAGCATTCGTACGTGTGGGATGCTCTACCATGTTCATTCCTAGATAATGCACTCAAAGGGCACTAAGCATAGAGTGTGAAAACTGAGTTTCCTTGAGAGCTGCTTGGAAGCCTGATGGTGTGTGAAGTTAGTGAGCCAAATGGAGTTGTTCTCCCACAAGAACCACTCAGCTGATCCTTCTTCAATATGCCCTTCACCAACATGCAGTGTTTCCTTGATTGAATTAGCTCTCACACCAATATTTGCGTCTAGAGCCTTTGCATTGAGGGCTATCTGAAAACGGCTGTGGCGCTGAAGTTGCCTGTGAATGTGGAGTTGGTGGCATGTGAAACCCGCAAGTGGAGCATTCGTACGTGTGGGATGCTCTACCATGTTCATTCCTAGATAATGCACTCAAAGGGCACTAAGCATAGAGTGTGAAAACTGAGTTTCCTTGAGAGCTGCTTGGAAGCCTGATGGTGTGTGAAGTTAGTGAGCCAAATGGAGTTGTTCTCCCACAAGAACCACTCGGCTGATCCTTCTTCAATATGCCCTTCACCAACATGCAGTGTTTCCTTGATTGAATTAGCTCTCACACCAATATTTGCGTCTAGAGCCTTTGCATTGAGGGCTATCTGAAAACGGCTGTGGTGCTGAAGTTGCCTGTGAATGTGGAGTTGGTGGCATGTGAAACCCGCAAGTGGAGCATTCGTACGTGTGGGATGCTCTACCATGTTCATTCCTAGATAATGCACTCAAAGGGCACTAAGCATAGAGTGTGAAAACTGAGTTTCCTTGAGAGCTGCTTGGAAGCCTGATGGTGTGTGAAGTTAATGAGCCAAATGGAGTTGTTCTCCCACAAGAACCACTCGGCTGATCCTTCTTCAATATGCCCTTCACCAACATGCAGTGTTTCCTTGATTGAATTAGCTCTCACACCAATATTTGCGTCTAGAGCCTTTGCATTGAGGACTATCTGAAAACGGCTGTGGCGCTGAAGTTGCCTGTGAATGTGGAGTTGGTGGCATGTGAAACCCGCATGTGGAGCATTCGTTTGTGTGGGATGCTCTACCAGGTTCATTCCTAGATAATGCACTCAAAGGGCACTAAGCATAGAGTGTGAAAACTGAGTTTCCTTGAGAGCTGCTTGGAAGCCTGATGGTGTGTGAAGTTAGTGAGCCAAATGGAGTTGTTCTCCCACAAAAACCACTCGGCTGATCCTTCTTCAATATGCCCTTCACCAACATGCAGTGTTTCCTTGATTGAATTAGCTCTCACACCAATATTTGCGTCTAGAGCCTTTGCATTGAGGGCTATCTGAAAACGGCTGTGGCGCTGAAGTTGCCTGTGAATGTGGAGTTGGTGGCATGTGAAACCCGCATGTGGAGCATTCGTGTATGTGGGATGCTCTCCAAGCTTCATTTCAGTCCTATGTCCTCAAAGGGCACTAAACATAGAGTGTGAAAACTGAGTTTCCTTGAGAGCTGCTTGGAAGCCTAATGGTGTGTGAAGTTAGTGAGCCAAATGGAGTTGTTCTCCCACAAGAACCACTCGGCTGATCCTTCTTCAATATGCCCTTCACCAACATGCAGTGTTTCCTTGATTGAATTAGCTCTCACACCAATATTTGCGTCTAGAGCCTTTGCATTGATGGCTATCTGAAAACGGCTGTGGCGATGAAGTTGCCTGTGAATGTGGAGTTGGTGGCATGTGAAACCCGCATGTGGAGCATTCGTTTATGTGGGATGCTCTCCAAGCTTCATTTCAGTACTAGGCACTCAAAGGACACTAAGCATAGAGTGTGAAAACTGAGTTTACTTGAGAGCTGCTTGGAAGCCTGATGGTGTGTGAAGTTAGTGAGCCAAATGGAGTTGTTCTCCCACAAGAACCACTCGGCTGATCCTTCTTCAATATGCCCTTCACCAACATGCAGTGTTTCCTTGATTGAATTAGCTCTCACACCAATATTTGCGTCTAGAGCCTTTGCATTGAGGGCTATCTGAAAACGGCTGTGGCGCTGAAGTTGCCTGTGAATCTGGAGTTGGTGGCATGTGAAACCCGCATGTGGAGCATTCGTGTATGTGGGATGCTCTCCAAGCTTCATTTCAGTCCTATGTCCTCAAAGGGCACTAAACATAGAGTGTGAAAACTGAGTTTCCTTGAGAGCTGCTTGGAAGCCTAATGGTGTGTGAAGTTAGTGAGCCAAATGGAGTTGTTCTCCCACAAGAACCACTCGGCTGATCCTTCTTCAATATGCCCTTCACCAACATGCAGTGTTTCCTTGATTGAATTAGCTCTCACACCAATATTTGCGTCTAGAGCCTTTGCATTGATGGCTATCTGAAAACGGCTGTGGTGCTGAAGTTGCCTGTGAATGTGGAGTTGGTGGCATGTGAAACCCGCATGTGGAGCATTCGTTTATGTGGGATGCTCTCCAAGCTTCATTTCAGTACTAGGCACTCAAAGGACACTAAGCATAGAGTGTGAAAACTGAGTTTCCTTGAGAGCTGCTTGGAAGCCTGATGGTGTGTGAAGTTAGTGAGCCAAATGGAGTTGTTCTCCCACAAGAACCACTCGGCTGATCCTTCTTCAATATGCCCTTCACCAACATGCAGTGTTTCCTTGATTGAATTAGCTCTCACACCAATATTTGCTTCTAGAGCCTTTGCATTGAGGGCTATCTGAAAACGGCTGTGGCGCTGAAGTTGCCTGTGAATGTGGAGTTGGTGGCATGTGAAACCCGCAAGTGGAGCATTCGTACGTGTGGGATGCTCTACCATGTTCATTCCTAGATAATGCACTCAAAGGGCACTAAGCATAGAGTGTGAAAACTGAGTTTCCTTGAGAGCTGCTTGGAAGCCTGATGGTGTGTGAAGTTAGTGAGCCAAATGGAGTTGTTCTCCCACAAGAACCACTCAGCTGATCCTTCTTCAATATGCCCTTCACCAACATGCAGTGTTTCCTTGATTGAATTAGCTCTCACACCAATATTTGCGTCTAGAGCCTTTGCATTGAGGGCTATCTGAAAACGGCTGTGGCGCTGAAGTTGCCTGTGAATGTGGAGTTGGTGGCATGTGAAACCCGCATGTGGAGCATTCGTGTATGTGGGATGCTCTCCAAGCTTCATTTCAGTCCTATGTCCTCAAAGGGCACTAAACATAGAGTGTGAAAACTGAGTTTCCTTGAGAGCTGCTTGGAAGCCTAATGGTGTGTGAAGTTAGTGAGCCAAATGGAGTTGTTCTCCCACAAGAACCACTCGGCTGATCCTTCTTCAACATGCCCTTCACCAACATGCAGTGTTTCCTTGATTGAATTAGCTCTCACACCAATATTTGCGTCTAGAGCCTTTGCATTGAGGGCTATCTGAAAACGGCTGTGGCGCTGAAGTTGCCTGTGAATGTGGAGTTGGTGGCATGTGAAACCCGCATGTGGAGCATTCGTTTGTGTGGGATGCTCTACCAGGTTCATTCCTAGATAATGCACTCAAAGTGCACTAAGCATAGAGTGTGAAAACTGAGTTTCCTTGAGAGCTGCTTGGAAGCCTGATGGTGTGTGAAGTTAGCGAGCCAAATGGAGTTGTTCTCCCACAAGAACCACTCGGCTGATCCTTCTTCAATATGCCCTTCACCAACATGCAGTGTTTCCTTGATTGAATTAGCTCTCACACCAATATTTGCGTCTAGAGCCTTTGCATTGAGGGCTATCTGAAAACGGCTGTGGCGCTGAAGTTGCCTGTGAATGTGGAGTTGGTGGCATGTGAAACCCGCATGTGGAGCATTCGTTTGTGTGGGATGCTGACCAAGCTTCATTTCAGTCCTAGGAACACAAAGAGCACTAAGCATAGAGTGTGAAAACTGAGTTTCCTTGAGAGCTGCTTGGAAGCCTGATGGTGTGTGAAGTTAGTGAGCCAAATGGAGTTGTTCTCCCACAAGAACCACTCGGCTGATCCTTCTTCAATATGCCCTTCACCAACATGCAGTGTTTCCTTGATTGAATTAGCTCTCACACCAATATTTGCTTCTAGAGCCTTTGCATTGAGGGCTATCTGAAAACGGCTGTGGCGCTGAAGTTGCCTGTGAATGTGGAGTTGGTGGCATGTGAAACCCGCAAGTGGAGCATTCGTACGTGTGGGATGCTCTACCATGTTCATTCCTAGATAATGCACTCAAAGGGCACTAAGCATAGAGTGTGAAAACTGAGTTTCCTTGAGAGCTGCTTGGAAGCCTGATGGTGTGTGAAGTTAGTGAGCCAAATGGAGTTGTTCTCCCACAAGAACCACTCAGCTGATCCTTCTTCAATATGCCCTTCACCAACATGCAGTGTTTCCTTGATTGAATTAGCTCTCACACCAATATTTGCGTCTAGAGCCTTTGCATTGAGGGCTATCTGAAAACGGCTGTGGCGCTGAAGTTGCCTGTGAATGTGGAGTTGGTGGCATGTGAAACCCGCAAGTGGAG
Organism: Ochotona princeps; assembly: GCF_030435755.1. Taxonomy (NCBI): domain Eukaryota; kingdom Metazoa; phylum Chordata; class Mammalia; order Lagomorpha; family Ochotonidae; genus Ochotona; species Ochotona princeps. The sequence continues at coordinate 22,192 of NW_026699859.1, read as the reverse complement.
CATTCGTACGTGTGGGATGCTCTACCATGTTCATTCCTAGATAATGCACTCAAAGGGCACTAAGCATAGAGTGTGAAAACTGAGTTTCCTTGAGAGCTGCTTGGAAGCCTGATGGTGTGTGAAGTTAGTGAGCCAAATGGAGTTGTTCTCCCACAAGAACCACTCGGCTGATCCTTCTTCAATATGCCCTTCACCAACATGCAGTGTTTCCTTGATTGAATTAGCTCTCACACCAATATTTGCGTCTAGAGCCTTTGCATTGAGGGCTATCTGAAAACGGCTGTGGTGCTGAAGTTGCCTGTGAATGTGGAGTTGGTGGCATGTGAAACCCGCAAGTGGAGCATTCGTACGTGTGGGATGCTCTACCATGTTCATTCCTAGATAATGCACTCAAAGGGCACTAAGCATAGAGTGTGAAAACTGAGTTTCCTTGAGAGCTGCTTGGAAGCCTGATGGTGTGTGAAGTTAATGAGCCAAATGGAGTTGTTCTCCCACAAGAACCACTCGGCTGATCCTTCTTCAATATGCCCTTCACCAACATGCAGTGTTTCCTTGATTGAATTAGCTCTCACACCAATATTTGCGTCTAGAGCCTTTGCATTGAGGACTATCTGAAAACGGCTGTGGCGCTGAAGTTGCCTGTGAATGTGGAGTTGGTGGCATGTGAAACCCGCATGTGGAGCATTCGTTTGTGTGGGATGCTCTACCAGGTTCATTCCTAGATAATGCACTCAAAGGGCACTAAGCATAGAGTGTGAAAACTGAGTTTCCTTGAGAGCTGCTTGGAAGCCTGATGGTGTGTGAAGTTAGTGAGCCAAATGGAGTTGTTCTCCCACAAAAACCACTCGGCTGATCCTTCTTCAATATGCCCTTCACCAACATGCAGTGTTTCCTTGATTGAATTAGCTCTCACACCAATATTTGCGTCTAGAGCCTTTGCATTGAGGGCTATCTGAAAACGGCTGTGGCGCTGAAGTTGCCTGTGAATGTGGAGTTGGTGGCATGTGAAACCCGCATGTGGAGCATTCGTGTATGTGGGATGCTCTCCAAGCTTCATTTCAGTCCTATGTCCTCAAAGGGCACTAAACATAGAGTGTGAAAACTGAGTTTCCTTGAGAGCTGCTTGGAAGCCTAATGGTGTGTGAAGTTAGTGAGCCAAATGGAGTTGTTCTCCCACAAGAACCACTCGGCTGATCCTTCTTCAATATGCCCTTCACCAACATGCAGTGTTTCCTTGATTGAATTAGCTCTCACACCAATATTTGCGTCTAGAGCCTTTGCATTGATGGCTATCTGAAAACGGCTGTGGCGATGAAGTTGCCTGTGAATGTGGAGTTGGTGGCATGTGAAACCCGCATGTGGAGCATTCGTTTATGTGGGATGCTCTCCAAGCTTCATTTCAGTACTAGGCACTCAAAGGACACTAAGCATAGAGTGTGAAAACTGAGTTTACTTGAGAGCTGCTTGGAAGCCTGATGGTGTGTGAAGTTAGTGAGCCAAATGGAGTTGTTCTCCCACAAGAACCACTCGGCTGATCCTTCTTCAATATGCCCTTCACCAACATGCAGTGTTTCCTTGATTGAATTAGCTCTCACACCAATATTTGCGTCTAGAGCCTTTGCATTGAGGGCTATCTGAAAACGGCTGTGGCGCTGAAGTTGCCTGTGAATCTGGAGTTGGTGGCATGTGAAACCCGCATGTGGAGCATTCGTGTATGTGGGATGCTCTCCAAGCTTCATTTCAGTCCTATGTCCTCAAAGGGCACTAAACATAGAGTGTGAAAACTGAGTTTCCTTGAGAGCTGCTTGGAAGCCTAATGGTGTGTGAAGTTAGTGAGCCAAATGGAGTTGTTCTCCCACAAGAACCACTCGGCTGATCCTTCTTCAATATGCCCTTCACCAACATGCAGTGTTTCCTTGATTGAATTAGCTCTCACACCAATATTTGCGTCTAGAGCCTTTGCATTGATGGCTATCTGAAAACGGCTGTGGTGCTGAAGTTGCCTGTGAATGTGGAGTTGGTGGCATGTGAAACCCGCATGTGGAGCATTCGTTTATGTGGGATGCTCTCCAAGCTTCATTTCAGTACTAGGCACTCAAAGGACACTAAGCATAGAGTGTGAAAACTGAGTTTCCTTGAGAGCTGCTTGGAAGCCTGATGGTGTGTGAAGTTAGTGAGCCAAATGGAGTTGTTCTCCCACAAGAACCACTCGGCTGATCCTTCTTCAATATGCCCTTCACCAACATGCAGTGTTTCCTTGATTGAATTAGCTCTCACACCAATATTTGCTTCTAGAGCCTTTGCATTGAGGGCTATCTGAAAACGGCTGTGGCGCTGAAGTTGCCTGTGAATGTGGAGTTGGTGGCATGTGAAACCCGCAAGTGGAGCATTCGTACGTGTGGGATGCTCTACCATGTTCATTCCTAGATAATGCACTCAAAGGGCACTAAGCATAGAGTGTGAAAACTGAGTTTCCTTGAGAGCTGCTTGGAAGCCTGATGGTGTGTGAAGTTAGTGAGCCAAATGGAGTTGTTCTCCCACAAGAACCACTCAGCTGATCCTTCTTCAATATGCCCTTCACCAACATGCAGTGTTTCCTTGATTGAATTAGCTCTCACACCAATATTTGCGTCTAGAGCCTTTGCATTGAGGGCTATCTGAAAACGGCTTTGGCGCTGAAGTTGCCTGTGAATGTGGAGTTGGTGGCATGTGAAACCCGCATTTGGAGCATTCGTGTATGTGGGATGCTCTCCAAGCTTCATTTCAGTCCTATGTCCTCAAAGGGCACTAAACATAGAGTGTGAAAACTGAGTTTCCTTGAGAGCTGCTTGGAAGCCTAATGGTGTGTGAAGTTAGTGAGCCAAATGGAGTTGTTCTCCCACAAGAACCACTCGGCTGATCCTTCTTCAACATGCCCTTCACCAACATGCAGTGTTTCCTTGATTGAATTAGCTCTCACACCAATATTTGCGTCTAGAGCCTTTGCATTGAGGGCTATCTGAAAACGGCTGTGGCGCTGAAGTTGCCTGTGAATGTGGAGTTGGTGGCATGTGAAACCCGCATGTGGAGCATTCGTTTGTGTGGGATGCTCTACCAGGTTCATTCCTAGATAATGCACTCAAAGTGCACTAAGCATAGAGTGTGAAAACTGAGTTTCCTTGAGAGCTGCTTGGAAGCCTGATGGTGTGTGAAGTTAGCGAGCCAAATGGAGTTGTTCTCCCACAAGAACCACTCGGCTGATCCTTCTTCAATATGCCCTTCACCAACATGCAGTGTTTCCTTGATTGAATTAGCTCTCACACCAATATTTGCGTCTAGAGCCTTTGCATTGAGGGCTATCTGAAAACGGCTGTGGCGCTGAAGTTGCCTGTGAATGTGGAGTTGGTGGCATGTGAAACCCGCATGTGGAGCATTCGTTTGTGTGGGATGCTGACCAAGCTTCATTTCAGTCCTAGGAACACAAAGAGCACTAAGCATAGAGTGTGAAAACTGAGTTTCCTTGAGAGCTGCTTGGAAGCCTGATGGTGTGTGAAGTTAGTGAGCCAAATGGAGTTGTTCTCCCACAAGAACCACTCTGCTGATCCTTCTTCAATATGCCCTTCACCAACATGCAGTGTTTCCTTGATTGAATTAGCTCTCACACCAATATTTGCGTCTAGAGCCTTTGCATTGAGGGCTATCTGAAAACGACTGTGGCGCTGAAGTTGCCTGTGAATGTGGAGTTGGTGGCATGAGAAACCCGCAAGTGGAGCATTCGTACATGTGGGATGCTCTACCATGTTCATTCCTAGATAATGCACTCAAAGAGCACTAAGCATAGAGTGTGAAAACTGAGTTTCCTTGAGAGCTGCTTGGAAGCCTGATGGTGTGTGAAGTTAGTGAGCCAAATGGAGTTGTTCTCCTACAAGAACCACTCGGCTGATCCTTCTTCAATATGCCCTTCACCAACATGCAGTGTTTCCTTGATTGAATTAGCTCTCACACCAATATTTGCGTCTAGAGCCTTTGCATTGAGGGCTATCTGAAAACGGCTGTGGCGCTGAAGTTGCCTGTGAATGTGGAGTTGGTGGCATGTGAAACCCGCTTGTGGAGCATTCGTTTGTGTGGGATGCTCTACCAGGTTCATTCCTAGATAATGCACTCAAAGGGCACTAAGCATAGAGTGTGAAAACTGAGTTTCCTTGAGAGCTGCTTGGAAGCCTGATGGTGTGTGAAGTTAGTGAGCCAAATGGAGTTGTTCTCCCACAAGAACCACTCTGCTGATCCTTCTTCAATATGCCCTTCACCAACATGCAGTGTTTCCTTGATTGAATTAGCTCTCACACCAATATTTGCGTCTAGAGCCTTTGCATTGAGGGCTATCTGAAAACGGCTGTGGCGCTGAAGTTGCCTGTGAATGTGGAGTTGGTGGCATGTGAAACCCGCATGTGGAGCATTCGTGTATGTGGGATGCTCTACCAGGTTCATTTCAGTCCTAGGCACTCAAAGGGCACTAAGCATAGAGTGTGAAAACTGAGTTTCCTTGAGAGCTGCTTGGAAGCCTGATGGTGTGTGAAGTTAGTGAGCCAAATGGAGTTGTTCTCCCACAAGAACCACTCGGCTGATCCTTCTTCAACATGCCCTTCACCAACATGCAGTGTTTCCTTGATTGAATTAGCTCTCACACCAATATTTGCGTCTAGGGCCTTTGCATTGAGGGCTATCTGAAAACGGCTGTGGCGCTGAAGTTGCCTGTGAATGTGGAGTTGGTGGCATGTGAAACCCGCATGTGGAGCATTCGTTTGTGTGGGATGCTCTACCAGGTTCATTCCTAGATAATGCACTCAAAGTGCACTAAGCATAGAGTGTGAAAACTGAGTTTCCTTGAGTGCTGCTTGGAAGCCTGATGGTGTGTGAAGTTAGCGAGCCAAATGGAGTTGTTCTCCCACAAAAACCACTCGGCTGATCCTTCTTCAATATGCCCTTCACCAACATGCAGTGTTTCCTTGATTGAATTAGCTCTCACACCAATATTTGCGTCTAGAGCCTTTGCATTGAGGGCTATCTGAAAACGGCTGTGGCGCTGAAGTTGCCTGTGAATGTGGAGTTGGTGGCATGTGAAAACCGCATGTGGAGCATTCGTTTATGTGGGATGCTCTACCAGGTTCATTTCAGTCCTAGGCACTCAAAGGGCAGTAAGCATAGAGTGTGAAAACTGAGTTTCCTTGAGAGCTGCTTGGAAGCCTGATGGTGTGTGAAGTTAGTGAGCCAAATGGAGTTGTTCTCCCACAAGAACCACTCGGCTGATCCTTCTTCAACATGCCCTTCACCAACATGCAGTGTTTCCTTGATTGAATTAGCTCTCACACCAATATTTGCGTCTAGGGCCTTTGCATTGAGGGCTATCTGAAAACGGCTGTGGCGCTGAAGTTGCCTGTGAATGTGGAGTTGGTGGCATGTGAAACCCGCATGTGGAGCATTCGTTTGTGTGGGATGCTCTACCAGGTTCATTCCTAGATAATGCACTCAAAGTGCACTAAGCATAGAGTGTGAAAACTGAGTTTCCTTGAGAGCTGCTTGGAAGCCTGATGGTGTGTGAAGTTAGCGAGCCAAATGGAGTTGTTCTCCCACAAAAACCACTCGGCTGATCCTTCTTCAATATGCCCTTCACCAACATGCAGTGTTTCCTTGATTGAATTAGCTCTCACACCAATATTTGCGTCTAGAGCCTTTGCATTGAGGGCTATCTGAAAACGGCTGTGGCGCTGAAGTTGCCTGTGAATGTGGAGTTGGTGGCATGTGAAACCCGCATGTGGAGCATTCGTTTGTGTGGGATGCTGACCAAGCTTCATTTCAGTCCTAGGAACACAAAGAGCACTAAGCATAGAGTGTGAAAACTGAGTTTCCTTGAGAGCTGCTTGGAAGCCTGATGGTGTGTGAAGTTAGTGAGCCAAATGGAGTTGTTCTCCCACAAGAACCACTCTGCTGATCCTTCTTCAATATGCCCTTCACCAACATGCAGTGTTTCCTTGATTGAATTAGCTCTCACACCAATATTTGCGTCTAGAGCCTTTGCATTGAGGGCTATCTGAAAACGACTGTGGCGCTGAAGTTGCCTGTGAATGTGGAGTTGGTGGCATGTGATACCCGCAAGTGGAGCATTCGTACATGTGGGATGCTCTACCATGTTCATTCCTAGATAATGCACTCAAAGAGCACTAAGCATAGAGTGTGAAAACTGAGTTTCCTTGAGAGCTGCTTGGAAGCCTGATGGTGTGTGAAGTTAGTGAGCCAAATGGAGTTGTTCTCCTACAAGAACCACTCGGCTGATCCTTCTTCAATATGCCCTTCACCAACATGCAGTGTTTCCTTGATTGAATTAGCTCTCACACCAATATTTGCGTCTAGAGCCTTTGCATTGAGGGCTATCTGAAAACGGCTGTGGCACTGAAGTTGCCTGTGAATCTGGAGTTGGTGGCATGTGAAACCCGCTTGTGGAGCATTCGTTTGTGTGGGATGCTCTACCAGGTTCATTCCTAGATAATGCACTCAAAGGGCACTAAGCATAGAGTGTGAAAACTGAGTTTCCTTGAGAGCTGCTTGGAAGCCTGATGGTGTGTGAAGTTAGTGAGCCAAATGGAGTTGTTCTCCCACAGGAACCACTCGGCTGATCCTTCTTCAATATGCCCTTCACCAACATGCAGTGTTCCTTGATTGAATTAGCTCTCACACCAATATTTGAGTCTAGAGCCTTTGCATTGAGGGCTATCTGAAAACGGCTGTGGCGCTGAAGTTGCCTGTGAATGTGGAGTTGGTGGCATGTGAAACCCGCATGTGGAGCATTCGTTTGTGTGGGATGCTCTACCAGGTTCATTTCAGTCCTAGCCATACAAAGGGCACTAAGCATAGAGTGTGAAAACTGAGTTTCCTTGAGAGCTGCTTGGAAGCCTGATGGTGTGTGAAGTTAGTGAGCCAAATGGAGTTGTTCTCCCACAAGAACCAATCGGCTGATCCTTCTTCAATATGCCCTTCACCAACATGCAGTGTTTCCTTGATTGAATTAGCTCTCACACCAATATTTGCGTCTAGAGCCTTTGCATTGAGGGCTATCTGAAAACGGCTGTGGCGCTGAAGTTGCCTGTGAATGTGGAGTTGGTGGCATGTGAAACCCGCATGTGGAGCATTCGTTTGTGTGGTATGCTCTCCAAGCTTCATTTGATTCCTAGGCACTCAAAGGGCACTAAGCATAGAGTGTGAAAACTGAGTTTCCTTGAGAGCTGCTTGGAAGCCTGATGGTGTGTGAAGTTAGGGAGCCAAATGGAGTTGTTCTCCCACAAGAACCACTCGGCTGATCCTTCTTCAATATGCCCTTCACCAACATGCAGTGTTTTCTTGATTGAATTATCTCTCACACCAATATTTGCGTCTAGAGCCTTTGCATTGAGGGCTATCTGAAAACGGCTGTGGCGCTGAAGTTGCCTGTGAATGTGGAGTTGGTGGCATGTGAAACCCGCATGTGGAGCATTCGTTTGTGTGGGATGCTCTACCAGGTTCATTCCTAGATAATGCACTCAAAGGGCACTAAGCATAGAGTGTGAAAACTGAGTTTCCTTGAGAGCTGCTTGGAAGCCTGATGGTGTGTGAAGTTAGTGAGCCAAATGGAGTTGTTCTCCCACAAGAACCACTCGGCTGATCCTTCTTCAATATGCCCTTCACCAACATGCAGTGTTTCCTTGATTGAATTAGCTCTCACACCAATATTTGCATCTAGAGCCTTTGCATTGAGGGCTATCTGAAAACGGCTGTGGCGCTGAAGTTGCCTGTAAATGTGGAGTTGGTGGCATGTGAAACCCGCATGTGGAGCATTCGTTTATGTGGGATGCTCTACCAGGTTCATTTCAGTCCTAGGCACTCAAAGGGCACTAAGCATAGAGTGTGAAAACTGAGTTTCCTTGAGAGCTGCTTGGAAGCCTGATGGTGTGTGAAGTTAGTGAGCCAAATGGAGTTGTTCTCCCACAAGAACCACTCGGCTGATCCTTCTTCAACATGCCCTTCACCAACATGCAGTGTTTCCTTGATTGAATTAGCTCTCACACCAATATTTGCGTCTAGAGCCTTTGCATTGAGGGCTATCTGAAAACGGCTGTGGCGCTGAAGTTGCCTGTGAATGTGGAGTTGGTGGCATGTGAAACCCGCATGTGGAGCATTCGTTTGTGTGGGATGCTCTACCAGGTTCATTCCTAGATAATGCACTCAAAGTGCACTAAGCATAGAGTGTGAAAACTGAGTTTCCTTGAGAGCTGCTTGGAAGCCTGATGGTGTGTGAAGTTAGCGAGCCAAATGGAGTTGTTCTCCCACAAGAACCACTCGGCTGATCCTTCTTCAATATGCCCTTCACCAACATGCAGTGTTTCCTTGATTGAATTAGCTCTCACACCAATATTTGCGTCTAGAGCCTTTGCATTGAGGGCTATCTGAAAACGGCTGTGGCGCTGAAGTTGCCTGTGAATGTGGAGTTGGTGGCATGTGAAACCCGCATGTGGAGCATTCGTTTGTGCGGGATGCTGACCAAGCTTCATTTCAGTCCTAGGAACACAAAGAGCACTAAGCATAGAGTGTGAAAACTGAGTTTCCTTGAGAGCTGCTTGGAAGCCTGATGGTGTGTGAAGTTAGTGAGCCAAATGGAGTTGTTCTCCCACAAGAACCACTCGGCTGATCCTTCTTCAATATGCCCTTCACCAACATGCAGTGTTTCCTTGATTGAATTAGCTCTCACACCAATATTTGCGTCTAGAGCCTTTGCATTGAGGGCTATCTGAAAACGACTGTGGCACTGAAGTTGCCTGTGAATGTGGAGTTGGTGGCATGTGATACCCGCAAGTGGAGCATTCGTACATGTGGGATGCTCTACCATGTTCATTCCTAGATAATGCACTCAAAGAGCACTAAGCATAGAGTGTGAAAACTGAGTTTCCTTGAGAGCTGCTTGGAAGCCTGATGGTGTGTGAAGTTAGTGAGCCAAATGGAGTTGTTCTCCTACAAGAACCACTCGGCTGATCCTTCTTCAATATGCCCTTCACCAACATGCAGTGTTTCCTTGATTGAATTAGCTCTCACACCAATATTTGCATCTAGAGCCTTTGCATTGAGGGCTATCTGAAAACGGCTGTGGCGCTGAAGTTGCCTGTGAATGTGGAGTTGGTGGCATGTGAAACCCGCATGTGGAGCATTCGTTTGTGTGGGATGCTCTACCAGGTTCATTCCTAGATAATGCCCTCAAAGTGCACTAAGCATAGAGTGTGAAAACTGAGTTTCCTTGAGAGCTGCTTGGAAGCCTGATGGTGTGTGAAGTTAGTGAGCCAAATGGAGTTGTTCTCCCACAAGAACCACTCGGCTGATTCTTCTTCAATATGCCCTTCACCAACATGCAGTGTTTCCTTGATTGAATTAGCTCTCACACCAATATTTGCGTCTAGAGCCTTTGCATTGAGGGCTATCTGAAAACGGCTGTGGCGCTGAAGTTGCCTGTGAATGTGGAGTTGGTGGCATGTGAAACCCGCATGTGGAGCATTCGTGTATGTGGGATGCTCTCCAAGCTTCATTTCAGTCCTATGTTCTCAAAGGGCACTAAGCATAGAGTGTGAAAACTGAGTTTCCTTGAGAGCTGCTTGGAAGCCTGATGGTGTGTGAAGTTAGTGAGCCAAATGGAGTTGTTCTCCCACAAGAACCACTCGGCTGATCCTTCTTCAATATGCCCTTCACCAACATGCAGTGTTTCCTTGATTGAATTAGCTCTCACACCAATATTTGCGTCTAGAGCCTTTGCATTGAGGGCTATCTGAAAACGGCTGTGGCGCTGACGTTGCCTGTGAATGTGGAGTTGGTGGCATGTGAAAACCGCCTGTGGAGCATTCGTACGTGTGGGATGCTCTACCATGTTCATTCCTAGATAATGCACTCAAAGGGCACTAAGCATAGAGTGTGAAAACTGAGTTTCCTTGAGAGCTGCTTGGAAGCCTGATGGTTGTGAAGTTAGTGAGCCAAATGGAGTTGTTCTCCCACAGGAACCACTCGGCTGATCCTTCTTCAATATGCCCTTCACCAACATGCAGTGTTTCCTTGATTGAATTAGCTCTCACACCAATATTTGCGTCTAGAGCCTTTGCATTGAGGGCTATCTGAAAACGGCTGTGGCGCTGAAGTTGCCTGTGAATGTGGAGTTGGTGGCATGTGAAACCCGCAAGTGGAGCATTCGTTTGTGTGGGATGCTCTACCAGGTTCATTCCTAGATAATGCACTCAAAGGGCACTAAGCATAGAGTGTGAAAACTGAGTTTCCTTGAGAGCTGCTTGGAAGCCTGATGGTGTGTGAAGTTAGCGAGCCAAATGGAGTTGTTCTCCCACAAGAACCACTCGGCTGATCCTTCTTCAATATGCCCTTCACCAACATGCAGTGTTTCCTTGATTGAATTAGCTCTCACACCAATATTTGCGTCTAGAGCCTTTGCATTGGGGGCTATCTGAAAACGGCTGTGGCGCTGAAGTTGCCTGTGAATGTGGAGTTGGTGGCATGTGAAACCCGCATGTGGAGCATTCGTACATGTGGGATGCTCTACCAGGTTCATTCCTAGATAATGCACTGAAAGGGCACTAAGCATAGAGTGTGAAAACTGAGTTTCCTTGAGAGCTGCTTGGAAGCCTGATGGTGTGTGAAGTTAGTGAGCCAAATGGAGTTGTTCTCCCACAGGAACCACTCGGCTGATCCTTCTTCAATATGCCCTTCACCAACATGCAGTGTTTCCTTGATTGAATTAGCTCTCACACCAATATTTGCGTCTAGAGCCTTTGCATTGAGGGCTATCTGAAAACGGCTGTGGCGCTGAAGTTGCCTGTGAATGTGGAGTTGGTGGCATGTGAAAACCGCATGTGGAGCATTCGTACGTGTGGGATGCTGACAAAGCTTCATTTCAGTCCTAGGCACTCAAAGAGCACGAAGCATAGAGTGTGAAAACTGAGTTTCCTTGAGAGCTGCTTGGAAGCCTGATGGTGTGTGAAGTTAGGGAGCCAAATGGAGTTGTTCTCCCACAAGAACCACTCGGATGATCCTTCTTCAATATGCCCTTCACCAACATGCAGTGTTTCCTTGATTGAATTAGCTCTCACACCAATATTTGCGTCTAGAGCCTTTGCATTGAGGGCTATCTGAAAACGGCTGTGGCGTTGAAGTTGCCTGTGAATGTGGAGTTGGTGGCATGTGAAACCCGCATGTGGAGCATTCGTTTGTGTGGGATGCTGACCAAGCTTCATTTCAGTCATAGGAACACAAAGAGCACTAAGCATAGAGTGTGAAAACTGAGTTTCCTTGAGAGCTGCTTGGAAGCCTGATGGTGGGTGAAGTTAGTGAGCCAAATGGAGTTGTTCTCCCACAAGAACCACTCGGCTGATCCTTCTTCAATATGCCCTTCACCAACATGCAGTGTTTCCTTGATTGAATTAGCTCTCACACCAATATTTGCGTCTAGAGCCTTTGCATTGAGGGCTATCTGAAAACGGCTGTGGCGCTGAAGTTGCCTGTGAATGTGGAGTTGGTGTCATGTGAAACCCGCATGTGGAGCATTCGTTTGTGTGGGATGCTCTACCAGGTTCATTCCTAGATAATGCACTCAAAGGGCACTAAGCATAGAGTGTGAAAACTGAGTTTCCTTGAGAGCTGCTTGGAAGCCTGATGGTGTGTGAAGTTAGTGAGCCAAATGGAGTTGTTCTCCCACAAGAACCACTCGGCTGATCCTTCTTCAATATGCCCTTCACCAACATGCAGTGTTTCCTTGATTGAATTAGCTCTCACACCAATATTTGCGTCTAGAGCCTTTGCATTGAGGGCTATCTGAAAACGGCTGTGGCGCTGAAGTTGCCTGTGAATGTGGAGTTGGTGGCATGTGAAAACCGCATGTGGAGCATTCGTACGTGTGGGATGCTCTACCATGTTCTTTCCTAGATAATGCACTCAAAGGGCACTAAGCATAGAGTGTGAAAACTGAGTTTCCTTGAGAGCTGCTTGGAAGCCTGATGGTGTGTGAAGTTAGGGAGCCAAATGGAGTTGTTCTCCCACAGGAACCACTCGGCTGATCCTTCTTCAATATGCCCTTCACCAACATGCAGTGTTTCCTTGATTGAATTAGCTCTCACACCAATATTTGCGTCTAGAGCCTTTGCATTGAGGGCTATCTGAAAACGGCTGTGGCGCTGAAGTTGCCTGTGAATGTGGAGTTGGTGGCATGTGAAACCCGCATGTGGAGCATTCGTTTGTGTGGGATGCTGACAAACCTTCATTTCAGTCCTAGGCACTCAAAGAGCACGAAGCATAGAGTGTGAAAACTGAGTTTCCTTGAGAGCTGCTTGGAAGCCTGATGGTGTGTGAATTTAGGGCGCCAAATGGTGTTGTTCTCCCACAAGAACCACTCGGCTGATCCTTCTTCAATATGCCCTTCACCAACATGCAGTGTTTCCTTGATTGAATTAGCTCTCACACCAATATTTGCGTCTAGAGCCTTTGCATTGAGGGCTTCTGAAAACGGCTGTGGCGCTGAAATTGCCTGTGAATGTGGAGTTGGTGGCATGTGAAACCCGCATGTGGAGCATTCGTTTGTGTGGGATGCTCTACCAGGTTCATTCCTAGATAATGCACTCAAAGGGCACTAAGCATAGAGTGTGAAAACTGAGTTTCCTTGAGAGCTGCTTGCAAGCCTGATGGTGTGTGAAGTTAGTGAGCCAAATGGAGTTGTTCTCCCACAAGAACCACTCGGCTGATCCTTCTTCAATATGCCCTCCACCAACATGCAGTGTTTCCTTGATTGAATTAGCTCTCACACCAATATTTGCGTCTAGAGCCTTTGCATTGAGGGCTATCTGAAAACGGCTGTGGCGCTGAAGTTGCCTGTGAATGTGGAGTTGGTGGCATGTGAAAACCGCCTGTGGAGCATTCGTACGTGTGGGATGCTCTACCATGTTCATTCCTAGATAATGCACTCAAAGGGTACTAAGCATAGAGTGTGAAAACTGAGTTTCCTTGAGAGCTGCTTGGAAGCCTGATGGTGTGTGAAGTTAGTGAGCCAAATGGAGTTGTTCTCCCACAGGAACCACTCGGCTGATCCTTCTTCAATATGCCCTTCACCAACATGCAGTGTTTCCTTGATTGAATTAGCTCTCACACCAATATTTGCGTCTAGAGCCTTTGCATTGAGGGCTATCTGAAAACGGCTGTGGTGCTGAAGTTGCCTGTGAATGTGGAGTTGGTGGCATGTGAAACCCGCATGTGGAGCATTCCTTTATGTGGGATGCTCTCCAAGCTTCATTTCAGTCATAGGAACACAAAGAGCACTAAGCATAGAGTGTGAAAACTGAGTTTCATTGAGAGCTGCTTGGAAGCCTGATGGTGTGTGAAGTTAGGGAGCCAAATGGAGTTGTTCTCCCACAAGAACCACTCGGCTGATCCTTCTTCAATATGCCCTTCACCAAAATGCAGTGTTTCCTTGATTGAATTAGCTCTCACACCAATATTTGCGTCTAGAGCCTTTGCATTGAGGGCTATCTGAAAACGGCTGTGGCGTTGAAGTTGCCTGTGAATGTGGAGTTGGTGGCATGTGAAACCCGCATGTGGAGCATTCGTTTGTGTGGGATGCTGACCAAGCTTCATTTCAGTCCTAGGAACACAAAGAGCACTAAGCATAGAGTGTGAAAACTGAGTTTCCTTGAGAGCTGCTTGGAAGCCTGATGGTGTGTGAAGTTAGTGAGCCAAATGGAGTTGTTCTCCCACAAGAACCACTCGGCTGATCCTTGTTCAATATGCCCTTCACCAACATGCAGTGTTTCCTTGATTGAATTAGCTCTCACACCAATATTTGCGTCTAGAGCCTTTGCATTGAGGGCTATCTGAAAACGGCTGTGGCGCTGAAGTTGCCTGTGAATGTGGAGTTGGTGGCATGTGAAACCCGCATGTGGAGCATTCGTTTGTGTGGGATGCTCTACCATGTTCATTCCTAGATAATGCACTCAAAGGGCACTAAACATAGAGTGTGAAAACTGAGTTTCCTTGAGAGCTGCTTGGAAGCCTGATGGTGTGTGAAGTTAGTGAGCCAAATGGAGTTGTTCTCCCACAAGAACCACTCGGCTGATCCTTCTTCAATATGCCCTTCACCAACATGCAGTGTTTCCTTGATTGAATTAGCTCTCACACCAATATTTGCGTCTAGAGCCTTTACATTGAGGGCTATCTGAAAACGGCTGTGGCACTGAAGTTGCCTGTGTATGTGGAGTTGGTGGCATGTGAAAACCGCATGTGGAGCATTCGTACGTGTGGGATGCTCTACCATGTTCATTCCTAGATAATGCACTCAAAGGGCACTAAGCATAGAGTGTGAAAACTGAGTTTCCTTGAGAGCTGCTTGCAAGCCTGATGGTGTGTGAAGTTAGTGAGCCAAATGGAGTTGTTCTCCCACAGGAACCACTCGGCTGATCCTTCTTCAATATGCCCTTCACCAACATGTAGTGTTTCCTTGATTGAATTAGCTCTCACACCAATATTTGTGTCTAGAGCCTTTGCATTGAGGGCTATCTGAAAACGGCTGTGGCGCTGAAGTTGCCTGTGAATGTGGAGTTGGTGGCATGTGAAACCCGCAAGTGGAGCATTCGTTTATGTGGGATTCTCTCCAAGCTTCATTTCAGTCCTAGGCACTCAAAGAGCACGAAGCATAGAGTGTGAAAACTGAGTTTCCTTGAGAGCTGCTTGGAAGCCTGATGGTGTGTGAAGTTAGTGAGCCAAATGGAGTTGTTCTCCCACAAGAACCACTTGGCTGATCCTTCTTCAATATGCCCTTCACCAACATGCAGTGTTTCCTTGATTGAATTAGGTCTCACACCAATATTTGCGTCTAGAGCCTTTGCATTGAGGGCTATCTGAAAACGGCTGTGGCGCTGAAGTTGCCTGTGAATGTGGAGTTGGTGGCATGTGAAACCCGCATGTGGAGCATTCGTTTGTGTGGGATGCTGACCAAGCTTCATTTCAGTCCTAGGAACACAAAGAGCACTAAGCATAGAGTGTGAAAACTGAGTTTCCTTGAGAGCTGCTTGGAAGCCTGATGGTGTGTGAAGTTAGTGAGCCAAATGGAGTTGTTCTCCCACAAGAACCACTCGGCTGATCCTTCTTCAATATGCCCTTCACCAACATGCAGTGTTTCCTTGATTGAATTAGGTCTCACACCAATATTTGCGTCTAGAGCCTTTGCTTTGAGGGCTATCTGAAAACGGCTGTGGCGCTGAAGTTGCCTGTGAATGTGGAGTTGGTGGCATGTGAAACCCGCATGTGGAGCATTCGTTTGTGTGGGATGCTACCAGGTTCATTCCTAGATAATGCACTCAAAGGGCAATAAGCATAGAGTGTGAAAACTGAGTTTCCTTGAGAGCTGCTTGGAAGCCTGATGGTGTGTGAAGTTAGTGAGCCAAATTTAGTTGTTCTCCCACAAGAACCACTCGGCTGATTCTTCTTCAATATGCCCTTCACCAACATGCAGTGTTTCCTTGATTGAATTGGCTCTCACACCAATATTTGCGTCTAGAGCCTTTGCATTGAGGGCTATCTGAAAACGGCTGTGGCGCTGAAGTTGCCTGTGAATGTGGAGTTGGTGGCATGTGAAACCCGCATGTGGAGCATTCGTTTGTGTGATGCTGACCAAGCTTCATTTCAGTCCTAGGCACACAAAGAGCACTAAGCATAGAGTGTGAAAACTGAGTTTCCTTGA
The DNA here is from genome assembly GCF_030435755.1 of Ochotona princeps. NCBI lineage: Eukaryota > Metazoa > Chordata > Mammalia > Lagomorpha > Ochotonidae > Ochotona > Ochotona princeps. The sequence continues at coordinate 6,420 of NW_026699859.1, read as the reverse complement.
GAGCTGCTTGCAAGCCTGATGGTGTGTGAAGTTAGTGAGCCAAATGGAGTTGTTCTCCCACAAGAACCACTTGGCTGATCCTTCTTCAATATGCCCTTCACCAACATGCAGTGTTTCCTTGATTGAATTAGCTCTCACACCAATATTTGCGTCTAGAGCCTTTGCATTGAGGGCTATCTGAAAACGGCTGTGGCGCTGAAGTTGCCTGTGAATGTGGAGTTGGTGGCATGTGAAACCCGCATGTGGAGCATTCGTTTGTGTGGGATGCTCTACCAGGTTCATTTCAGTCCTAGCCATACAAAGCTCACAAAGCATAGAGTGTGAAAACTGAGTTTCCTTGAGAGCTGCTTGGAAGCCTGATGGTGTGTGAAGTTAGTGAGCCAAATGGAGTTGTTCTCCCACAAGAACCACTCGGCTGATCCTTCTTCAATATGCCCTTCACCAACATGCAGTGTTTCCTTGATTGAATTAGCTCTCACACCAATATTTGCGTCTAGAGCCTTTGCATTGAGGGCTATCTGAAAACGGCTGTGGCGCTGAAGTGGCCTGTGAATGTGGATTTGGTGGCATGTGAAACCCGCATGTGGAGCATTCGTTTGTGTGGGATGCTCTACCAGGTTCATTCCTAGATAATGCACTCAAAGGGCAATAAGCATAGAGTGTGAAAAATGAGTTTCCTTGAGAGCTGCTTGGAAGCCTGATGGTGTGTGAAGTTAGTGAGCCAAATGGAGTTGTTCTCCCACAAGAACCACTCGGCTGATCCTTCTTCAATATGCCCTTCACCAACATGCAGTGTTTCCTTGATTGAATTAGCTCTCACACCAATATTTGCGTCTAGAGCCTTTGCATTGAGGGCTATCTGAAAACGGCTGTGGCGCTGAAGTTGCCTGTGAATCTGGAGTTGGTGGCATGTGAAACTCGCATGTGGAGCATTCCTTTATGTGGGATGCTATCCAAGCTTCATTTCAGTCCTAGGCACTCAAAGTGCACTAAGCATAGAGTGTGAAAACTGAATTTCCTTGAGAGCTGCTTGGAAGCCTGATGGTGTGTGAAGTTAGTGAGCCAAATGGAGTTGTTCTCCTACAAGAACCACTCGGCTGATCCTTCTTCAATATGCCCTTCACCAACATGCAGTGTTTCCTTGATTGAATTAGCTCTCACACCAATATTTGCGTCTAGAGCCTTTGCATTGAGGGCTATCTGAAAACGGCTGTGGCGCTGAAGTTGCCTGTGAATGTGGAGTTGGTGGCATGTGAAACCCGCATGTGGAGCATTCGTTTGTATGGGATGCTCTCCAAGCTTCATTTCAGTCCTAGGCACTCAAAGGGCAGTAAGCATAGAGTGTGAAAACTGAGTTTCCTTGAGAGCTGCTTGGAAGCCTGATGGTGTGTGAAGTTAGGGAGCCAAATGGAGTTGTTCTCCCACAAGAACCACTCGGCTGATTCTTCTTCAATATGCCCTTCACCAACATGCTGTGTTTCCTTGATTGAATTAGCTCTCACACCAATATTTGCGTCTAGAGCCTTTGCATTGAGGGCTATCTGAAAACGGCTGTGGCGCTGAAGTTGCCTGTGAATGTGGAGTTGGTGGCATGTGAAAACCGCAAGTGGAGCATTCGTACGTGTGGGATGCTCTACCATGTTCATTCCTAGATAATGCACTCAAAGGGCACTAAGCATAGAGTGTAAAAACTGAGTTTCCTTGAGAGCTGCTTGGAAGCCTGATGGTGTGTGAAGTTAGTGAGCCAAATGGAGTTGTTCTCCCACAAGAACCACTCGGCTGATCCTTCTTTAATATGCCCTTCACCAACATGCAGTGTTTCCTTGATTGAATTAGCTCTCACACCAATATTTGCGTCTAGAGCCTTTGCATTGAGGGCTATCTGAAAACGGCTTGTGGCGCTGAAGTTGCCTGTGAATGTGGAGTTGGTGGCATGTGAAACCCGCATGTGGAGCATTCGTTTATGTGGGATGCTGTCCACGCTTCATTTCAGTCCTAGGCACTCAAAGAGCACTAAGCATAGAGTGTGAAAACTGAGTTTCCTTGAGAGCTGCTTGGAAGCCTAATGGTGTGTGAAGTTAGTGAGCCAAATGGAGTTGTTCTCCCACAAGAACTACTCGGCTGATCCTTCTTCAATATGCCCTTCACCAACATGCAGTGTTTCCTTGATTGAATTAGCTCTCACACCAATATTTGCGTCTAGAGCCTTTGCATTGAGGGCTATCTGAAAATGGCTGTGGCGCTGAAGTTGCCTGTGAATGTGGAGTTGGTGGCATGTGAAACCCGCATGTGGAGCATTCGTTTGTGTGGGATGCTGACCAAGCTTCATTTCAGGCATAGGAACACAAAGAGCACTAAGCATAGAGTGTGAAAACTGAGTTTCCTTGAGAGCTGCTTGGAAGCCTGATGGTGTGTGAAGTTAGTGAGCCAAATGGAGTTGTTTTCCACAAGAACCACTCGGCTGATTCTTCTTCAATATGCCCTTCACCAACATGCAGTGTTTCCTTGATTGAATTAGCTCTCACACCAATATTTGCGTCTAGAGCCTTTGCATTGAGGGCTATCTGAAAACGGCTGTGGCGCTGAAGTTGCCTGTGAATGTGGAGTTGGTGGCATGTGAAACCCGCATGTGGAGCATTCGTTTGTGTAGGATGCTCTACCAGATTCATTCCTAGATAATGCACTCAAAGGGCACTAAACATAGAGTGTGAAAACTGAGTTTCCTTGAGAGCTGCTTGGAAGCCTGATGGTGTGTGAAGTTAGTGAGCCAAATGGAGTTGTTCTCCCACAAGAACCACTCGGCTGATCCTTCTTCAATATGCCCTTCACCAACATGCAGTGTTTCCTTGATTGAATTAGCTCTCACACCAATATTTGCGTCTAGAGCCTTTGCATTGAGGGCTATCTGAAAACGGCTGTGGCGCTGAAGTTGCCTGTGAATGTGGAGTTGGAGGCAGGTGAAACCCGCATGTGGAGCATTCCTTTATGTGGGATGCTCTCCAAGCTTCATTTCAGTCCTAGGCACTCAAAGGGCACTAAGCATAGAGTGTGAAAACTGAGTTTCCTTGAGAGCTGCTTGGAAGCCTGATGGTGTGTGAAGTTAGTGAGCCAAATGGAGTTGTTCTCCCACAAGAACCACTCGGCTGATCCTTCTTCAATATGCCCTTCACCAACATGCAGTGTTTCCTTGATTGAATTAGCTCTCACACCAATATTTGCGTCTAGAGCCTTTGCTTTGAGGGCTATCTGAAAACGGCTGTGGCGCTGAAGTTGCCTGTGAATGTGGAGTTGGTGGCATGTGAAACCCGCATGTGGAGCATTCGTTTGTGTGGGATGCTCTACCAGGTTCATTCCTAGATAATGCACTCAAAGGGCACTAAGCATAGAGTGTGAAAACTGAGTTTCCTTGAGAGCTGCTTGGAAGCCTGATGGTGTGAGAAGTTAGTGAGCCAAATGGAGTTGTTCTCCCACAAGAACCACTCGGCTGATCCTTCTTCAATATGCCCTTCACCAACATGCAGTGTTTCCTTGATTGAATTAGCTCTCACACCAATATTTGCGTCTAGAGCCTTTGCTTTGAGGTCTATCTGAAAACGGCTGTGGCGCTGAAGTTGCCTGTGAATGTGGAGTTGGTGGCATGTGAAACCCGCATGTGGAGCATTCGTTTGTGTGGGATGCTCTACCAGGTTCATTCCTAGATAATGCACTCAAAGGGCAATAAGAATAGAGTGTGAAAACTGAGTTTCCTTGAGAGCTGCTTGGAAGCCTGATGGTGTGTGAAGTTAGTGAGCCAAATGGAGTTGTTCTCCCACAAGAACCACTCGGCTGATCCTTCTTCAATATGCCCTTCACCAACATGCAGTGTTTCCTTGATTGAATTGGCTCCAACACCAATATTTGCGTCTAGAGCCTTTGCATTGAGGGCTATCTGAAAACGTCTGTGGCGCTGAAGTTGCCAGTGAATGTGGAGTTGGTGGCATGTGAAACCCGCATGTGGAGCATTCGTTTATGTGGGATGCTCTCCAAGCTTCATTTCAGTCCTAGACACTCAAAGGGCACTAAGCATTGAGTGTGAAAACTGAGTTTCCTTGAGAGCTGCTTGGAAGCCTGATGGTGTGTGAAGTTAGTGAGCCAAATGGAGTTGTTCTCCCACAAGAACCACTTGGCTGATCCTTCTTCAATATGCCCTTCACCAACATGCAGTGTTTCCTTGATTGAATTAGCTCTCACACCAATATTTGCGTCTAGAGCCTTTGCATTGAGGGCTATCTGAAAACGGCTGTGGCGCTGAAGTTGCCTGTGAATGTGGAGTTGGTGGCATGTGAAACCCGCATGTGGAGCATTCGTTTGTGTGGGATGCTCTACCAGGTTCATTTCAGTCCTAGCCATACAAAGGGCACTAAGCATAGAGTGTGAAAACTGAGTTTCCTTGAGAGCTGCTTGGAAGCCTGATGGTGTGTGAAGTTAGTGAGCCAAATGGAGTTGTTCTCCCACAAGAACCACTCGGCTGATCCTTCTTCAATATGCCCTTCACCAACATGCTGTGTTTCCTTGATTGAATTAGCTCTCACACCAATATTTGCGTCTAGAGCCTTTGCATTGAGGGCTATCTGAAAACGGCTGTGGCGCTGAAGTTGCCAGTGAATGTGGAGTTGGTGGCATGTGAAACTCGCATGTGGAGCATTCCTTTATGTGGGATGCTCTCCAAGCTTCATTTCAGTCCTAGGCACTCAAAGGGCACTAAGCATAGAGTGTGAAAACTGAATTTCCTTGAGAGCTGCTTGGAAGCCTGAATGGTGTGTGAAGTTAGTGAGCCAAATGGAGTTGTTCTCCCACAAGAACCACTCGGCTGATCCTTCTTCAATATGCCCTTCACCAACATGCAGTGTTTCCTTGATTGAATTAGCTCTCACACCAATATTTGCGTCTAGAGCCTTTGAATTGAGGGCTATCTGAAAACGGCTGTGGCGCTGAAGTTGCCTGTGAATGTGGAGTTGGTGGCATGTGAAACCCGCATGTGGAGCATTCGTTTGTGTGGGATGCTTACCAAGCTTCATTTCAGTCCTAGGCACTCAAAGGGCACTAAGCATAGAGTGTGAAAACTGAGTTTCCTTGAGAGCTGCTTGGAAGCCTGATGGTGTGTGAAGTTAGGGAGCCAAATGGAGTTGTTCTCCCACAAGAACCACTCGGCTGATTCTTCTTCAATATGCCCTTCACCAACATGCTGTGTTTCCTTGATTGAATTAGCTCTCACACCAATATTTGCGTCTAGAGCCTTTGCATTGAGGGCTATCTGAAAACGGCTGTGGCGCTGAAGTTGCCTGTGAATGTGGAGTTGGTGGCATGTGAAAACCGCATGTGGAGCATTCGTACGTGTGGGATGCTCTACCATGTTCATTGCTAGATAATGCACTCAAAGGGCACTAAGCATAGAGTGTGAAAACTGAGTTTCCTTGAGAGCTGCTTGGAAGCCTGATGGTGTGTGAAGTTAGTGAGCCAAATGGAGTTGTTCTCCCACAAGAACCACTCGGCTGATCCTTCTTTAATATGCCCTTCACCAACATGCAGTGTTTCCTTGATTGAATTAGCTCTCACACCAATATTTGCGTCTAGAGCCTTTGCATTGAGGGCTATCTGAAAACGGCTGTGGCGCTGAAGTTGCCTGTGAATGTGGAGTTGGTGGCATGTGAAACCCGCATGTGGAGCATTCGTTTATGTGGGATGCTCTCCAAGCTTCATTTCAGTCCTATGCACTCAAAGAGCACTAAGCATAGAGTGTGAAAACTGAGTTTCCTTGAGAGCTGCTTGGAAGCCTAATGGTGTGTGAAGTTAGTGAGCCAAATGGAGTTGTTCTCCCACAAGAACTACTCGGCTGATCCTTCTTCAATATGCCCTTCACCAACATGCAGTGTTTCCTTGATTGAATTAGCTCTCACACCAATATTTGCGTCTAGAGCCTTTGCATTGAGGGCTATCTGAAAATGGCTGTGGCGCTGAAGTTGCCTGTGAATGTGGAGTTGGTGGCATGTGAAACCCGCATGTGGAGCATTCGTTTGTGTGGGATGCTGACCAAGCTTCATTTCAGGCATAGGAACACAAAGAGCACTAAGCATAGAGTGTGAAAACTGAGTTTCCTTGAGAGCTGCTTGGAAGCCTGATGGTGTGTGAAGTTAGTGAGCCAAATGGAGTTTTTTTCCCACAAGAACCACTCGGCTGATTCTTCTTCAATATGCCCTTCACCAACATGCAGTGTTTCCTTGATTGAATTAGCTCTCACACCAATATTTGCGTTAGAGCCTTTGCATTGAGGGCTATCTGAAAACGGCTGTGGCGCTGAAGTTGCCTGTGAATGTGGAGTTGGAGGCATGTGAAACCCGCATGTGGAGCATTCCTTTATGTGGGATGCTCTAAAAGCTTCAA